>NW_026896900.1:0-261256 GCF_033153095.1 Gastrolobium bilobum
AGTTGTTGGAAATCGACAATCACACAGAATCGAGAAAACAGAAAAAGAGATAAGAGTAGAGAGATTGACACGATGATTTACCCTGGTTCACCCAATATAGGCTACGTCCAGCTTGTCTGTACCATATTCACTTCACCGCCACTCGTTACAAGTCTCTCGGTTTACAAGGCAAATATAAATAGGATTACAAGAAACCCTAACAACAGCTATTCATGGGCCAAAGCCCAAACTGCTAAGAAAATTACAATAGAAACAGAGGCCTAAACATTACCTAGCCTCTACGGGCCTGGGGCGCTGCCCCCCGGACCCCCGCCCGCTCACCTGGGAGCAGGACCCCAGTTGCCTTTCTGCTGACCCCGACAATTAGGGCCAACATCATCATGTGAAGTATGAGCCATACCCAACATTCTCCCACTTGGTGAATGCTTCACATGTTTCTTCAATCCCAATGCATCTGTACACCATTCAAACTTCTCCGAAGTCACTGCCTTGGTCAGAAAGCCAAGCTCTTTGCACAACCTCCGTAACCAAATAGCTTCCTTAACAGCATGTGTCAAGGCCATGTACTCAGCCTCTGTAGAAGATAAAGCAACAGTGCTCTGCCTCTTACTCATCCAACTGATAGCTCCGCCAAATGAAGAAACAACATATCCACTTGTAGATCTTCTACTATCAATGTCACCTCCCCAATCAGCATCCACAAAGCATCTCAGCTCTAACAATGTCTGTCCCCTTGAGCCCTTCACGCCTTCATAGCATAACCCAAGGTCAGACGTACCACGAAGATAGCGGAACACACGCTTCACAGCCGTCCAATGCTCATTTCCTGGCTTGGACATATACCTGCTCAATACTCCCACTGCTTGAGCAATATCAGGTTGAGTACAAATCATGGCATACATCAGACTCCCTACTGCACTAGCATAAGGAACTGACGCCATCTCTTCTTCAGTCTTGGGACACTGGTCAGCCGATAACTTAGAACCAGTAGACATGGGAGTCAACACAGGCTTGCAGTCAGTCATCTTGAATTTCTTCAGAACATCTTCTATGTACTTCTGCTGACTTAACCATAATCTTCGTTTGTCACGCTCCCTCTTAATCTGCATACCCAAGATCACATTTGCAGCGCCTAGATCTTTCATTTCAAACTGCTTTGCTAGCAATCCTTTAACAGTGCTGATCATTTTCAAACTGTTTCCAACGAGTAACATGTCGTCAACATACAAAGTTAGAATAACAAAGTCACCTTCTAACATTTTCACATAAACACAGTGATCAGCATCACAACGGTCAAAGCCAAGCTTCAGCACATAAGTGTCGAACTTCATGTACCACATCCTTGGGGACTGCTTCAGGCCATACAGAGATTTATTCAGCTTGCAGACTAGCTCCTCTTTGCCTCTTGCAATGAACCCCTCTGGTTGCTTCATGAAAATAACCTCCTCCAAATCACCATGAAGAAAAGCTGTCTTCACATCCAGCTGCTCCACCTCTAGGTCATATGCAGCTGCTACAGACAAAACCAGTCTTATGGAATTTAACTTTGCAACAGGTGAAAATACCTCACCATAATCAACCCCTTCTGTCTGTGAATATCCCTTTGCAACCAATCGAGCCTTGTAGCGTTCAATCTCCCCATTGGCACCAACCTTCTTCTTGAACACCCACTTGCAACCAATTGCTTTTCGGTCTGCAGGTAGATTCACCAAACTCCAAGTTTGGTTTTTCATCAGAGACTTCATCTCTTCTTTCATAGCTTCCTCCCACTGTTTGGCATCCTCCGAGCTCCTCGCATGTTTTACAGTGCTCGGATCATCACCTGTAATACTAAATGTACAAACATCATCACTAGCACACAGGATATAATTTTCAGGTGTATACCTCTCAGATGATCTTCTTTCCCTCGTGGATCTCCTCAGCACTGGTGCTTCAACCTCAGCCTCAGTTTCAGAAAATTCATCCTCTACCTCATTATATTCAGCAGCTTCAGAATTCAAATTTTCCAATTCAAAATCTGTGAGTTTATTGTATCCTCTTTGAAACCCACATCCAACTCCACCGTCTGTGACTTTTCAGGAGCTTCAGGAAAAATCTGATTCAACTTAGATTCTCTGAATACAACGTCTCTGCTGTAAGTTACACTTCTAGTATCCGGATTCCACAACTTATAACCTTTGACGCCATCCTTGTACCCAATAAAGATACACTTTTCAGATTTACTGTCAAGCTTGTTTCTTTTCTCCTTGGGTACGTGCATATAAGCTTCACAGTCAAACACTCTGATATGAGATACGTCTGGCCTTTTTTTAAACAGTGCTTCATACGGAGTCTTCTCCTTCAAAGCTGATGTAGGAGATCTGTTCTTCAGATAACAAGCAGTAGCCACTGCCTCTGCCCAAAACTCAGTTGCCAAGCCTGCACCGCTCAGCATACTCCGTGCTTTCTCCATGAGAGATCGATTCAACCTCTCTGCCACCCCATTCTGTTGAGGTGAGTAGGGCGTAGTCTTCTGTCTTACAATCCCATTGCTCGCACAAAACTGGTCAAATTTTGTTGAACAGAACTCCCCTCCATTGTCAGTTCTCAGCACCTTGATTTTTTGATCAAATTGATTTTCCACCAAAGCCTTGAACTCGCAGAATTTATCGAACACTTCATCCTTGCTGCGCAAGAAATATAACCACACATATCTTGAAAAATCATCAGTAAAAGAAACATAATACCTTGATTTTCCATGTGATGCTACAGGTGTGGGGCCAAACACGTCGCTGTGTATCAAGTCCAGAACCCCCTCAGCTCTTCCTCCTATGGAATCAAAAGATACCCGATTTTGCTTCCCTTGCAGGCAATGCTCGCAAAATCCAAACCCCATAGAGCAGCTCGGAATTCCATCCACCAACTTCTTTGTTGTTAGAGTCTCCAGACCTTTTCCTCCAATATGCCCCAGCCTCCTATGCCATAACATAGCAGTGTCCTCCTCTGCCTGTTCTGAAACATAGCTTTCACCACTGAATACTGTGCTACCCAGCAGTTTCCACAATTTACCATGACGCTCTCCTCTTGCAATAACCAAAGCTCCTCGAGTCAGCTTGCAAGAATACTTGTCACTGCTAAAATTAATACCAGCATCTGCCATACTACTAACGGAGATCAGATTTCTGGTAAGCCCCGGAATATGCATCACACCCGGCAGATTCTTGACTGTCCCGTCACTCATCTTCAGCTTTACCTTCCCACGCCCCACAATTGCATGAGTCGTGTCATCTCCCATTCTAACTGTACCGCCAAAATACGATTCATAGGTGCAGAACCACTCCCTATGAGGTGTCATATGAAACGATGCTCCAGTGTCAATAATCCAATCATTACAGTCATTATGACTGTCAAACGCCATGTACAGGTCCCCTGTACTATCATCATCATCCTTCTTTGTACCCGAAGCAGACGGTTGTGAATCATCCCGCTTCTCAGGACCTACACTTTTACTTCTGCAATTCCTTCTCAGATGTCCAACCTTTTTGCACCTCCAGCACCTCATTTCAGATTTATCAGATTTATCACGGGACTTTGATCGTCCCCTCGATCTTCCTCTGTGACCAGACTTTGATTTGTCATCACTCCTCCCTCTAGCAACCAGAGCCTCATTGTTGGTACCTTCAGAACCTACCCTTCTCATCTCCTCAGACAATAAGGCAGCAACAACCGTCTCAAACGACAGTTTATTAACACTAGTACCAATTGACACAATGATGTGCTCCTAAGAGTTGGGCAGTGAACACAACAAGGTGCAAGCTTTGTCTTCCTCGTCCAGGTTAATGTCTATAGACGAAAGTTGTGCACAAATAGTATTAAATTCATTTAAATGAGCAGAGAAAGAATCACCTTCGCTCATCCGCAGATTATACAGCCTCCTTCGCAGGAACAGCTTGTTCACGAGTGACTTGCTCTGATAGAGACTTCCCAGCTTCGTCCAGAGATCCTTCGCGGTCTTCTCAGAAGTTACGTTCACCAGAACGTTATCAGCCAGGCATAACCAGATCAGGCTTCGCGCCTTTCGATCGTCTCTGGTCCACGCCTTCAACTCCTTCGACTCGCCATCACCTGACGTTTCTTCACCGACAGGTTTTGTTGGTACGGACGGCTTATCATCTTCGATCACGTACCACACGTCCCTGTCAACGAGCAGAGCCTCCGTCTTCAGCTTCCATAACTCGAACCCTTTTCCTCCGAACTTTTCAACCTCGACCCGTGATTGGCCAGTCGACATCCTCTCCAGATCAATTTCGCAGTTTTATCTATGCCAAGAAAAAATCCTAAATCGCGAAACCCCAATCTGTCACAGGAACCCTGGTCGCAGAACCAAAGCTCTGATACCAATTGTTGGAAATCGACAATCACACAGAATCGAGAAAACAGAAAAAGAGATAAGAGTAGAGAGATTGACACGATGATTTACCCTGGTTCACCCAATATAGGCTACGTCCAGCTTGTCTGTACTATATTCACCTCGCCGCCACTCGTTACAAGTCTCTCGGTTTACAAGGCAAATATAAATAGGATTACAAGAAACCCTAACAACAGCTATTCATGGGCCTAAGCCCAAACTGCTAAGAAAATTACAATAGAAACAGAGGCCTAAACATTACCTAGCCTCTACGGGCCTGGGGCGCTGCCCCCCGGACCCCCGCCCGCTCACCTGGGAGCGGGACCCCAATTGCCTTTCTGCTGACCCCGACAATTAGGGCCAACATCATCATGTGAAGTATGAGCCATACCCAACATCAGTGGTCTACTATCAAAGTGATTTCCTAGTATTTCGTGCATATTTTACAGGGAAGCCTAGTTATGTATTCCCTGACATTTAACACAATATTAGTGATGCTATTGTTTTATAATTTAATCGAAAAGAGACATTCACAAAGCTGAATTGCCTTGTTTTTACTATCTTATATTGAGCTCAACAACTTATGGTCGTAACTCTTAATCTTTACTAGTTATAGAAGCTGAAACAAAACAGATAAAACATGTAGCAACTGAATTTGTTGCTCTGAAAGAAATTGAGAATGCAATGATGGATGCTGCAAATCTCAATTGGTTTTTATTCCTCTCCCCCCAATCTTTTTACGGTTTATAGGGTTTAGGGGTATAAGAAGGATTGAATTTGCTGCAACTTGCTTTAGTTGCATCACACTGTTATTGTCTCTCTGTCATGTTCTTGTCCTATATTTTTTTCAATTCATTATTATTTGTTCTTGAAAATCATGATATATCTCTTTAAGTGCTTTAGTTTTCCATTGAAAGGAACTGCCATCGGCATCAGAATTGAGGAACATTATAATTGCATTTACATATTTATTTTGGTTGGTTTATAAATGCATATTTAAAATTGTGGTTTATGGCCTTCATGCTACTTTTGTGAGTTCGAGTTGGTAAGATTTATCAATTGATGTATGTGTTATGATATAATTGTAGTTATGCGGGAACATGGAGTGATAAAAACAAGGACAAGGATCAAAATCGAAGTGGATCAGTCACTAATCAGCTCCCATCATCTAGAGATTACCTTGGGGACTTTCTTGTGTGGAGACCTCCTGTTGGGTTAGAGAAAAATCGAGCTTTCTGGGTTGGTCTGACATTATGGTTGGGATTAGTTGGAGCTGCCCTCTTTTTTCAAAGATGAAATACTCGTACATACAGAGTTTGACTTCTCCAATTTGTGATATATCCATTGTAATTGTCGTTAATAGCTTTTCTTTTAGTTTGTATGATGTGAAGTCTGGAATACTATTGAAGTTCAAATAGAAAAGGATGTTATTTTATTATATTTCCTCAGTGTGGAGTTTATCTGTTTAAATTAAAAGATAAGGATGTATATAATTCTGTTAAAAACAGCACAACGAAAAAACGGGCGAAGAGAATAACATAATCTGTAGTTATGCTTAACGTATCATGGGATTGACGCTATCTTTTTTCAACCGTATTTATAACACTTTTTTTTAATACAAAATTTATATCAAATAGGAATTAAGTGCCCTCATACTTCCCTGAAAAAAAAAAAAAAAAACTCCACTTTAAGAGTCAGAGTTTATTTTTTCAAATAATATAAAAACTCTTTTAAAGTATATTCATCTTTAAATAAATAAGGGTGGTTTAATTATTAATTTAATTTAAATAATTGTATTTTTAATTACTAAACTTTAAAGATAAATGTTTGAATCTAAGATAATCGTGGTTAATATAGAATTTCAAAACTTGTGGTCTTTATAGGTGGTAGTAGATCATTGTACACGAGAAAATGCTTGAAGCTAATAAGGGAGGCGTGTGTTATAAGTGTTAATTGTGAGGTTTAATCTTTTATTTATTAAGGAATTTATCTTATAATGGACAAGATCCATGATCTCCAAAAGCCTATGGAGACCGTTATGTGGGTTTAAAATAGTTGACCTCTAATACGGTTGTCTAAGAGTTTGGGGTTTGGGTTGAACTAATAGGCTTTTTTATTCGAGGAACCTGAAAGGGGTCTAAAATTTCCTGTTCTAGAACCGATTTGTTATTATCATAATGATATTAAACGCAATTACAATAACATCATTCAATTAAAATCATGAATAATTTTTTTCTTTTAAAACTTCTTTTATTTCTATTTTCTTTAATTCTTGACATACACAATTCAATTTCATAATTGTAACGTCTAAATAATGCGAAAATAATTCATAAATGCTTAACATCACATACCAAGTAGCTCCCATAAGCATACAAGGTGATATAACTTAGATTTAAAATTTGGACCCTACTCGCTTCAGCGAGCAAGGCCAGCGAGCAATTCCCTTCCTCGCTGAGTAATTCGCTAAAGCGAGGAAGACAACGAGCTAATTTAAATCCAGACCAAGAGCAACCTAGCATTAGGGGCTTGCTCTCTGGCAGCTTGCTCAAGCGAGCAACCCCTGTTTTTGAAAAGGGTCTTCCTTGTTTTCTTACACTTTCTAGGATTTTGATTCCCACATTTCTCAATATTTGGGTTACCTAATTGACATATAAATGCATTCTCATGTATAAGAACATGTAACAACCCCAAACCCTGTAGCAGGATATTGTCCGCTTTGCCCCGCGCACAAGCACCGTCGAGCTCACGGTTTTACGTTTTGGGTTACCCCCAAAAGGCCTCATACAAGGAAAGGTATCCACACCCTTATTTAAGGCATGCTTCGTTCCCCTCTCCAACCGATGTGGGACATTACATCATCCCCCACTGGGAATACAGCGTCCCCGCTGTACACACCGGTCCAGGGCCAGGCTCTGATACCAAATGTAACAGCCCCAAACCCTGTAGCAGGATATTGTCCGCTTTGCCCCGCGCACAAGCACCGTCGAGCTCACGGTTTTACGTTTTGGGTTACCCCCAAAAGGCCTCCTACAAGGAAAGGTATCCACACCCTTATTTAAGGCATGCTTCGTTCCCCTCTCCAACCGATGTGGGACATTACATCAAATGTAACAGCCCCAAACCCTGTAGCAGGATATTGTCCGCTTTGCCCCCCGCACAAGCACCATCGAGCTCACGGTTTTACGTTTTGGGTTACCCCCAAAAGGCCTCCTACTAGGAAAGGTATCCACACCCTTATTTAAGGCATGCTTCGTTCCCCTCTCCAACCGATGTGGGACATTACATCCTCCCCCACTGGGAATACAGCGTCCCCGCTGTACACACTGGTCCAGGGCCAGGCTCTGATACCAAATGTAACAGCCCCAAACCCTGTAGCAGGATATTGTCCGCTTTGCTCCGCGCACAAGCACCGTCGAGCTCACGTTTTACGTTTTGGGTTACCCCCAAAAGGCCTCCTACAAGGAAAGGTATCCACACCCTTATTTAAGGCATGCTTCGTTCCCCTCTCCAACCGATGTGGGACATTACAAAACATAACATTAATAATCTCATTAAATTTATACATGATTTTCATTCTTTTTAGATCACAAGTCATCTAATAACAACTAACTTGCTTTACAAGTAATCTTTCTTTCTCTAAGTTTTGGTCCATGTATAATTCCTTCTAATAACATTACCTAGCCTTTTATTGGCATATGATTTCAATCATCTATCATTTCCTTGTCATGGATTCTTTATCCTTTCATTGCATAATACTTTCATCAAGATGCAATTTAACATACATCACATATATACATTAGTCTCATCATCATAAATTCTTTCATAACATTTATCTATCACAATCTCAATCATCAAATGTGTATCCTTGTGCATAATGCCTTAAAGACTCAAATAGTATTTCCCCTCAACTTAAAACATAACCAACATAATGGAATCATAATTACATCATACATGCTTATTTCATTACATTCTCAATGTCCATTACATTATTATAAGGAATGTCCAATACATCATAATATTAATTACATCATCTTATGGCAATGTCCAAAATACATCATCCCTATGCATGAATTTCCTATACAATATACAACGTTGGAATCATGCCAATTACATATTGCCTAACTATAGGTCTCCAAAATACATAGACTCACACGAGTTCTCAAAATATACATAATGCTATGTGGATACATCAAAATGACCAAGTCTACATAACATAATACATATACATCAAAAAATATCAAATGTCCACATATCAAGTACTCTGAGGCTTCTTGCTCAATGAGGAGCCCTCACCATCAGTGGTGGTACCTATAATAAAATTTCCAACAGGGGTAAGACACGAATTTTAGTAAACTAAGGGCTCTTGGAGGGTCACTTTGCCCTATAGTTCATTTACTGTACAGGTAAAACATAAGCATAGAATTTTCTTAAATTCTTTTTGCCTATATACAATTCACATACCCAAGGAACTCCTAAGAGACTTCTGAATTGTCCCCTAGGCGGCTACCCTCATAGAGGCCATAATACCATACCCATGGAGAGTCCCTCTTTGGCGTGGTCCTTTCATAAGCTCCTCTGTCTCATAGGCAGCTACCCTCATGGAGGCCTTTATACCATATCCATGGAAATGCCACACATACAACTCATGGAGGTCACACTATCATGCCCATGAAAGGTAACAATCACATACATTATATCATCATTCATAGCATATTCTCATAATTCATAACACTTTTCTCATAATTGCATGATGCAACTTTACATTCTTTCTACCATGTCATACTACTACCAAGCACAGATATCAAACAACCACTACTCCAAAGGAGCATGGTGGAACACATAAGGGGATTAGCCCCAAGGATCCGAAGTTTACCTCTATGCCACAATCGATCCAAGCTCTCTTCTTTGTAAGAGTCACAACCACAATCCACCTCACAAAGGCAACCTAAGCACCAAGTGAGATTGTGATCAGCATACATAATATTTATCATACAACACAAACACATGCTAAGATATTGGCTAGAATTTTCCTTTCATCTATAGGAAGTGTTACTTACCCTCTAGGAAAACTTTCAACAACCAATTGTTCAAGTGGGCTCTCCTACACGTCAATATCCACTTGCTCAACACTACACAACCCAATATTACCAATCCATCAGCAACATAACCATTTTCATGACATAAACCTCAAAGGTTTCAACACCATTTCTTTGTCAAATTATCAGAGTGTGCCAGATCATAATCTCTTTAGTTTTTCTTCAACAAGACACCATTTCATACATATTTAGCAAGATAATCCATGTCTAAAGCATCATCTAACTACATATCTCATGTAAATTTTGAATTACTATTCATGTAAACCCTAGGTTTGTTCAAAATCCTTAAAAACATGTAATGGATAGGAAAATCTTACCATAAACAACCTTAAGGTAGTATAGGGAAGGTTTTCCAAGCATCCAATAGCTCTTATACCCCCAAAATTTGAAAACCCATTTGCCTTTGTTGATGAAGATCTCTTAACTCAAGGGTTCTTATAAGGAATAAAGGGGAGAAATCTACACAACTTTGTAGTTTATACACTCCACTTAGGTTTCATGTGGAAATGGGGTTTCAAGCTCTTCTTCAATGGTGGTCTTCAGTGGTTGAGGTGATAAATGAGTTAGTGAGAAAGATACCAAAACTTAATGTTTAAATTTACTTTTCATGAATGCTCGCTGGCCACTTCGCTTCAGCGAGCATGGGCAGCGAGGAAAGGCACAGCTCGCTTCAGCGAGCAGGGGCTGTTGTTCATTTTTTATTTTCTTTCCTTTCCATCTTTCTAGCCAACACTTAGCATGCTTTAATGTATGTTTTCTCTCATAATTTTTGTAAATTAATTTCTAATTAATTATTACATGTTTTAGGCAATTTTTGTATTTAACCCTAAACTCTTTGTACTGTACTTTCATATGTCATTTTTAATTCTCTAATAATTCATAAAAATTCTTAATTATCCTAATTACTAGGTTACGTTATTAATAGGGTTGAGTTCTCAAAGTTTGGACTTGGAATGTTGATGTTAGTGAGTTAGTCGTTATGCTAATATGTGCTTCTTGTCGTTGGATGAACTCAATGTTTGTGGACGAGTTCAACCCCTTCCCATGAATAAGGTTGCCTATATCAGCGACCTCAAAGGTCAATTTAGGAGTCGTTTAGATGTGGAGCCTTAGGGTGAGCTTAACCTCCCGAGACAAGTTGAGCCTCTTTGGATGAGTTCATTTCCTAAAGGAGTTTTAAAGGAGTGCTAATTATTGCCTCCCATTCTCGAGTCAATTGAAGCATTGTTGAAGTCGTCTAGCTGATTGTATTCTTAATGCATGCTTCATGGAACCTTGCCCTCTAGCAGAGTGTTGGTTTCTTTCGGGTTCACCCTGGCGATTATTCCTTACACGAAGCATGTTTCTCATTGGTTATATATGCATTGGGGATCGTGGAGCAGCCCTTCGCATTTTATGCATAATAATGTACTATATTTGCAATATCCTACTCACGAACCTGTCTCTTATGAAATGGCGTTTATACCCCTACACGTTGTTTGAGATTCTTCCTATTCACGCCTATATATATTCATCGTTGTCCTTTTCTTTAACATTTTGCACTTCGTCTTCAACAAATCTGGTATTTGAGAGAAAATCACTGTGTTTGAGAGAATTCTTGCTGCTAGAAACCCTCTTGCACTTTGCTTCATCATTGTTGCTTCACTGTTTGCGTCACGAAAACACATATTTCCTCACTCTTCTTTTTCAAAATAGGTACCTCCTTGCTCTTCCTTTTCCATTTGAATTTTTGTATATATTTATGGGAGGTTATAGGAGAAAAGCCACTGCTAGAGATGGTGGCGAAGGAAATGAAAATGGTGAGGAATAGGTGAAGGGGCTCTTAAAAGGGGTGAGATTTTGGTTCTTCAATGCCCTTAAATCTCCTCCACATGTGTTGAATTCCATCACCAAGGTTTTTTATGGGAGGCACATCCGTACGCGTAATAGCCTTGTTGACAGATCAACACATGAAGGGTTTCCCAGGGCTATCCACCACATGTTAGAAATCAAATTTAGACTTTGCCACCTAATTTAGGTCCACCACCACACTAGAAGAATGAAGAGCACAATATGGCACCTGCTAATTGACTCCATATATAACCTTACTACATGACACATACTCTTATACAAAGACAACTAATGGCAGTGTGCGTAATTTGTTTTTCTCAAGTCTTGTAGTTTGTTCTAATTTCTTTCCAACAAGTGGTATCATAGCATATCTCCAACAATTAGTGTCAGAGCTCTCGATCTGGGAGCTGTGGTATATGTTCAAGAAAATTGGAGATGCCAAAATTTAATGGAAATGAAGAAGAAGGTGATGAAGCTTTGATATGGTTAATTCGTTTGAAAGAATATTTTCAGGCAGAGAAAATCGATGAAGATGCAAAGTTGTTGGAAGCTTTGAGAAAACTCAGAGGAAACACGTTTAGTTGGTCTCAAGGTTGTTTCAATCAAAGAGAGATATAGTTTGTTGCAAGATGGAAGAACTTTCAGAAGGCTTTTAAAGCAAAATATCTACCTGAGATTGATGACGACACAAAATCAATTACCCAAAAATCAGAACTTGATATCCAAAATGAATTGGAGTAAGAGAAATCAGAGACTATGAAAGAGGAAGAAGAATAAAAACAAGAAGTTGAAGTTGATGATAATATTGATGATATGGAAGAAGATACAGAAACTGCTGAGAGGATAAATAAATTTGCTTTGACAAAAGAAAAAGAAGATGAGGAGAATGAAACAGTACTAACACTATCAAAATCGAGGATTGAACCGCAAAGAAATATCGGAGGAAACAATGACAAATGAGAAAAAACATGTACCAAAAGAGAAACAAATTGAAACTCAAGAAGTAATGCCAAGGAGCAGCAACAAGTCAGGGGAAGTACTAGAAAAGATCATGTATGTACCAGAGATACCACAACCACCTATAGAGATTATTCACATTCCACCATTCCCGAAGCCATCGGATAAATGAGTTCCAAAAAATATGATTGGTATGCAAAGTCAAATTTGAGGGAGAGTGTTAGAAATTAAATTTAGACTTTGCCACCTCATTTCGATCCACCGCCACAATAGAAGAATCAAGAGCACAATTTGCAACTATTCATCACCATATTAGAAGTATTTAGAATATGATAGAAGTATGGAATCAGAAAAGTCAAAGGCAGTGAACTAGAAAATTCTTGAAATTAGAACAAACTACAAGACTTGAAAAAACAAATTCTGCACACTGTCATTAGCTGTCCTTGTACAAGAGTATGTGTCATGTAGTAAGGTTATATATGGAGTCGGTTAGTAGATGTCATATTGTCGGTAACTGAAGCTATAAATAGCTATGTCTATTATGCGTTTGTAACATAGAATGCGATGGAATAAAAAGAAAACAATGTATGAGAAGAAAAAGTGCCGTAGCACTTAGATGAAAAAATAGAGAGGGAGTTGTGTTTAAAAGTACCGTAGTACTATTAGGAGAAAAAGTGAGTTATTTTGTGAGAAAAATTTTAGTCAGTGTTGTAACACTTGTATTTTGTTTTTGTGAAAATTTGATACAATTAAAGGTATATTTTTATTATTCTGTGCTTTGTCTAATAAATTTTCAACAAGTGGTATAGTATATCATAGATCTTCCAACATCACCAACCTCTTGGGATAGATCTATCGAGTTCGTTACCAGATAGTCAGGAGAACCCAATTCATTTATTTGATACTTTTTTGGTTCATAATTTTTGGGGTTCTTATACACAATTTCCTCATGCTTTTTTTTTTCTTGGACATATATCATCCTATGTCATTCTCCAACGTTGGCTTAGAAGATCTTTATACTGTAAGAAATTTTAAAATAGGATTATATGATATTAGAACATCAAAAGATTTAGACTTTCTTGTTGACGACATGATTCTTGTTTCTTGAAGACTTCTTGTTTTCTCTGATGCTCCTGCAATGGAAAAACTGAGATCTTCATCTGCAATTCACACTACTCCCTGATCACAACCGTCGATGGGGCAAGTTGTGGAGTAACGGTTTTCTAGCACGTTGTGAATGCAGAGGGGACCTAGCCAAAACTTATTAACCCTAGTTCCCTTCCCATCATGGGCCTATGGGTTAGGCCTACACTGTTACCCACACTAATCAGTTTACAGATATCCAAACCCAAATCAAAAGGATCACTAATTAACTGAGTTTTATACTGCACCCATTAAAACAAGAAAAACTGCAATTGATTGAAGCCCACAATTATTATAAAATTTTTAACATTCTCCTACTTGGGCAAAATCAATTGTAAAATTTTAATTTAAAAGAGAAAAGGAAAACAAGTTATTTGAAAATGACTCTCGGGCTAAGGACTAATTCTTATAATGTGGCCACATTTTAAGAAAACACATGATCCAAGGTGCGATATTTGAATATGACTCCATCCAACTAAAATTAAATAACATTGAATCAGGCGATGATTATACCCTTAACGATATAAGACCTTCCATGGTCACAAATGTTATTTGACTCCGTCGAGTAGTCATTAGTGTGGAGTGTAGCAAGAAAATAGCATGCCAATGTGATCTAACAACAGTCAAACTGCTATTTTCTTTGTCAGTTGTCAAATTTCTCTCAAATGCCTTAAAGTCAGAGAAATTTCATGGTTTATCAAAAAACTATCATATAATCAAATATGGTGTCGACTACGGGCCCTATAGTCCTAACTACACCAGTATGTCTCAAACTCCCATATAGTGTCAACCACAGACATGATGGTTCAAACAACACTGAGTTCCAAAATCATGCCTCAAACTCCAATAGTGTCAACCACAGGCACGGTGGTCCCAATGACACTGAGTCCCAATATTTCACAATTGATAAACACAAACACAAATATGCAATATACATAATAACAAAATTCAATGCATTATCAATTTCTCCATAAGAGATGTATATATCAACCAAATATCAATCATGTTTGTAATAAACAATTCAACATGATAAGTAAATAACAAAGATCTCAAACTCCCACTAACCAAGCACATCAAAGCGACTCACAATGCACATGTTCTTCACATGCATTTCAAATATCATGGGCCTAAGTCCTTTGGTTAGAGAGTCAGTTAACATTCTCAATAACTAAGTCATCCACATACAATACAAGAAAAGAGACTTTTCTCCCACTAACCTTATGATAAATATACTAACAGAAATTATTTTCATCATAGCTCAAGAAAGTCACTACCTCATCAAATCACCATTAATGTAAAGTAAAATCCATGTTGATTTAAAAAGGATATAGAATTCAAAATCCTTCTCAAAGAGGCTTATAGAAAATTCATTTCAAAATTAAACTCATATCCTGACATTAAAAACTGAGCAATTATCTCCCACCGACTCGACAATAACTTCAAAATCACACAAAATTAATCATATCTCTTCCACTGAAAAAAAAACACGTCAAGTATGTTCTCTACATTAATTATAGGCTCACACAAATGCCCTATCAAGATCAAAATTCATAAAAAAAATATCTAGATCTCTTCTCCATTAATCATAATTCAATCCAATCAACAATTATATTATGTCATTGTTATTGTTCATATCAAAAGTATATTTATTACATCAATGTAATTATATTAATTATTAACAATTAAACAAAGTAATTAGTATACTATAAACTCATTTTTGGGTAGAGTATACAATACACAATTATTTCGCATTATTTAAAATTTTATCTTCATATAAGTTTCAAAATTTGTTTTATACAACAACCCCTTTGTGCAAGTAATTGCATATAATAATTTTATTATTAAAGAACTCTCACAATTTTTTAAATAATATTACAAATAACATTCTGAAATAATATGAATAACTTTATAACATCATTTTCAAAATTTATAATGCATTCTCTAAACTACAAATTATACCACAAATTCTCATGTCTAACATGAACAATTATACACCTTGGCTTAATAATGAAACTTAATTGAGATAGTACATAAAATATATGCTAAATTAGGGACAGTAAGTACTGACATTATAATCACCATAATCTATAACAATTTTTTTTTATTGATTATAGTTTTTTTTTTAAAATAAAAGGAGGAACATAAATATTATATGCATCAAAAACTAAAATAAGTATTTCAAGAACGTTAAACAAGAAATTATTTAAACACACTTACAAATTGATTCAAGGAAAAATTAATAGAAAGGTATAATCTTAAGGCAAAACAAGAACGCATCAGAATAAATTATAGCGAAATATATACCTTCGATTAAATCAAGATATTATAATGAGGCCAACATAATAGTACATTCTCCTTTGGGCAGAATGCACAAACCAAGGTCTAAACCAGGGCCAGAACCTCAAATGAGTTAATCAATGAGCACAATACTGGGTTTGAAAATCTATCCCCTTTGGGCAAATAGATTCCTAGACCAATGAGCCTCCAATAACTTCATCTACAATCTCAAGAAGAAGTTGCTCAGGATGAGTTAATCATTGAGTACAACAGGTTGCCACATCAAGGCCAACATAATAGTACATTTTTCTTTGGGCAGAATGCACAAACCAAGGTCTAAACTAAGGTCAGAACCTCAGATGAGTTAATCAATGAGCACAAATTGGATTCAAAAATCCATCCCCTCTGGGCAGACAAATCACTTATGTAACAACCCGTTGTACACCGGTATTGTTAACATTAATTATGATATTAAGCGCAGTTACAATCACGGCAGTTCATTTATAAAAATGTGAGTAAACTTTTTCCGTTTATTACGCGAGCATTTAAAACAATAAAAAGCGTAATAAATAAAAGCTGTGACCGTAACTGTAAAATCTTTGCAGAATAATTATTTAAACTACTTTTATAACTTATTTTACATCTCTCAAGTCACTAAGGGGTTCCCATAAACCCACTTAGCTAAAATCTCACATTTACGTTTTTCACTTACCCGAACATGGTTCGGTCATTAATTTTCTGCGGACAAACTGCATTCTACAAGCCTCCCATCTTTTAGTATGTTATTCTAGACTAAATTAAATTTCTAGGAAGCTATCACATGAGTCATAAAGTTCTCGTTTGCTCCGAATATCTTCGTTTGAAGTTGGACAAGCAATTCTGCCAGCCAATCCCAAAACCGCTCTAACGTCCTTCACTAAATCAGTTACTGCAGAAAATCCACTCAACCAATTGCTCTAAAAGTGTTATACTACAAACTAGACACCTCAAGCTTCAATTTTATATATCATACACCTAATTTTACCAAGAAACAAAGCGGGAATAAATTTCCCAAACTCGGTCCAGAACTGCCCAGTGTGCAGCATCCCTCTGAACAGTCCGTGTTCACAGCCTTCTACAGGACGACGCTCAACCCAGAATTTCCTCAAAATTTGACATTAGATTGAGGACATCTCAAGCTTCAAAACGAAGTATGGCATGTCCCTAGAGGACCTCTGTGGAGGGAGATATGATCTCCTAAAGTTTGCCTAAATTCTGTGAATTTCTAGAAAGTTCGCAAAGTTTCCTTTGTTTTTCCAATAATCCCCAAGTTTGCACAAGTGGTCTATAACCTCAAAATGTACCTAATAACCATTGGGTGGCACACACAAGGACCAACAATGCCTTGGGGCTCTTACAACCCATCACAGTTTATATTAAATTACTCAATTAATATCATATTGCTTACTTTATTAACACTTAACATATTTCAATCAACAATGTCCATTTGCATGCATTTTCTAAACATACACATAATCATAATCTTAAAATAGGCCTATTGCCCTTTCATCATATTACATGCTTCCATATTACATCAAGTATTCATGTACAAATTACAACTTCCAAATGAAATATTACACTTTACAAACCAAAATCTTTAAATACAACGTAATGGATAAACCTCAAAATGACATATGTAAGTAGACTTAGGCAAAATGACATGAACAAATATGACAATAAATCTCATCCTAATTTCCATATGCAATGTTCATGCCCTAAGACGGAGTGAGATATACGAATATATCTCAGTAACCCAGAGGTTCTGGAGAATACTCCGCCCAATGGTTCACTTTGATGCATATAAATAACATAAAATAACACCTTGAAAACGGGATAAAGCAAGGGATTTAGAGAAATAGGGAAGCATAGGGACACAAAATACGACGAAGCTGGAATGGTCAATGCCAATACCATGCAACGTCCAACCTATTGGCTCGGCATATAAGCTACGGGTCTCAACCAAGGCGTGTTCCCAGAACATCAAACCAAGGCACCCTCCATCCATATCCACCCGAGACTTCCTAGTGTGCTCCTTTCCGGATCACACACCACGACCCTAGGTCAACTGGAACTCCCTCTCGGAGACCTATCTAGTGGAAGTCCGTAACGCTCGAAGGCAAACTGTCTACTGGCCAGAGACACGGTACATCAAATGTACCAACACACATACTAAATGCATGATCATGTTATCCTACATTACTTACATACACTTCCTACCATCACCCTCAACAGGCATGGTGGAACACACAAGGGGATCAAGCCCCAATACCAAGAGGTTACCTGTATAATCCTCTCCATGTAGCTCCAATGCAATTTATATTCCGAGCTCGTTTCACACCAGAAATGCCTATACAGAGGACATTCCCAATCAATTACCACTTATACAAACGCATGCATGTTACTAATTCTACAAGCATGGTTCCAATTACTCACCTCAATCCCACTTGGTCCGGGACCAAGGGAAACCCACCGAGCTCACGGTTCGGGGTTCAAATCCACGTACGGCAACCTACAACGACCATATACGAATCGTCAGAACACGACAATTCTATCAAAAATCCTCCCCCACCCTAGGTAGGTTCGGCCATATAGGTGCATTTTTAAAATTTATTTTTCTTTATTTTCTTTCTTATTTTCTTAAGCATCCCAAGTTACCGAAACACCATTTTATGTGCCACTTTTCATTTTACATCATTCAAACCTCATTTTGCCTAATATTTTGCTCTAGGTCCAATTCCACAATTTCACACTATACAATATTCTTCCTTTGACTCTCCAACCTTCCAACCATCACACAACCCTTCTAATTACCATACAATACACAACTCATCATCCAACCAATTTTTGCAACATCTTTTCCTCTCTAGGCCGAAATGTACATAAACACACCTCAAAGGATTTTCAATCCAATTCAACTACTCCACACCTCATACAATCCTATTATAACATCATACAACCATACAACAATCTAATTACACAATCCTAACACAATTCCAAAACATAAAGTCATGGCATCATCAAAATTTTCCTAAGTTAAAATCATATTTTCACCAATAATTTTTATTGCATTTATAGCTCTAACATATCATTCTACGACATAATCATGTAATACAAATTTTCCATTTGAGCTCTCTAACAACACAAATCATCAAAACCAAGCTTAGGGTTCATGAAACTAAATCCACGAATCAAACCATTGAAATGCAAGGAAACTTACTCAAAAGCTTGACACAAGGCTCCTCCAAGACATACTAAACCATTGGAGCATCAATCAACAATATGAACACAAATCTACAACAATGAGCCGCGGCCTTTGGGGAGGAATTTCTCAAAATCTAATGGTTTTCAAGGTTCAAGGATACCACCAATGGGTTTAGGAGATGATTTCCAACAAATTTCAAGTTAAGCTTTGATGGATTTGGTGCTTGGATGAGTGAGTTAAGTGAGGAAGAAAATGGAAGTGAAATGAGGTCTTTGGAGGGAGTAGGCCGCGGGTTTCACAAGGGGAGGGAGAGAGAAGACGATGAATAGTAGGGGAGCTTAGGTGGCTTAAGTGATTTTAAGTGAGGTGGGTCCCACCGCCACCTCACACGATTTCAAACTAATTTGAATTTTCCTCCGATTAAACGTCCATAAATTCACAACCTATTTAGAAACTCTAATTTTTAACATTAACCATTGTCCTTTAATTACCCTTGATCAGATGAATCCGGAGTTTTCCGGTCGTTCGGAGAAAATGCTGTTTTAAGTTGTTGCGCGCGCCGTAGGCACGCTTCCCCAAACTTACTTATTTCCATCAATTTTCATCAGAAATCATATTTCCTAGTTCTATATACCATTTATAACTTGTATTCAAAACCTAGAGCTTTCAAAACCTAGAGCTCAAAACTCAATCGGCACGCTTTACGGTGCAACTGTACCGCAGTATTTTTACCCGGTAAAAACACTATTTACTGAATTTTCTGAAACTTGTATAATCACTCAATTTTTCGTTCTGAATCCATTTCCAGGGTTATTTTTATCATCTGAGACTTTCTACTCAATTTTACCTTCCTAGGGTTGTGTGTTTGGCTATTTACCGTTTTACCCTTTCTTTGTATTTTAGCCTAATTTTCAGGATTTTCACTAATCCATCCCTTTAATTCTCATTTAATATATTAATATATGATTTAGAAATGTGAGGTGTTATAACTTAGATCAATGCACCTCCACTAACTTCATACCAAACAAGTTCACAGTTATAACATACAATTACCCCCTTTGGATAGGAAATTGCATGAAATAACCAAAATTATTTCTCAAATTTTGCAAAGAAATTTTCACAAATCTTGCACCGAAATTAATTTTCTCTTGCCCAAAACCACAACCCAGTCCACAAGAAAGTGCAATATCTCTACTGATAATGAATCAAAGATAATAGCATTTTCAACAAAATTTTACACTCAAATAATTCAAGCGGAAGCATACATCTTAATAAAAAAAAATTAGAGTAAGCATATAAGGTTTATCACTTTTCCAGAAAATGATATTTATTACAACAATTTATTTATTTATTTTAAATATATCATAAAATCATATTTAATTATATCACCAGATAAATAATATATGATAAAATTAGGTTATTATTGGGCTTACAAGTGCCTTATGCACCATAACCCGTGGATGGGCTTTACTCAAAAAATCCAAATAAGTTTTCTTCTCCACAATCAAATCAATCACCACAGAAATAAATTACATCCATAAATAATACCTAACTCTAAACGAAGCAGTTTCATCAAAGATATTATGGATTCATGCATTTTTATTCATGTTGAATGCAATGTACGTACCCCACATGACTATCAAATAACTTCTATTTTACATTATTCATTCCAAATAGTTTCAAACTAAATATAAAAACACCAACTGTAATGTATTTATTTCTATCCAAATATTTTCATTAACCCACAAATACGAAATATATCTTGAATCCTTTCAATCAATTCCATCAAAGGTGTCAAATCATATAATAATAATAAATTTATCCAAATACAAATGTATAATTAATTGATTTGATGATTGTATCATTCATGTTATATTTTCTGCCATATAATCAACAATCATTCCAAATGCAATAGAAATAACATCACGATATTTCTATCAAGATAAATCACCCAACAAATATTATAATAAAATTTATTTGGAAAACATATATAGAAATCCCTCACTCAATGATAAAATCATGGAAAGAAAACCCCAACGCAAGAATGCACCGAACCAGATTTACAAGAAATGATATCAAATTAGGTTCGAAACAAAACTTGTAATCGGCTTTACAAAAATGCAATACAAGTTTTATAGATTTCGAAAATCGTGCTTAATAAAAAAAAGCTTTCGAATAAAATTTATGCACTGGGATGAAGAAAGATGCTAATTTCATCGTGAGCATAATCATTTTATCGTCTTTATACATCAAATTTATCACTAACATAATCATGTCTTTCCTGAGCATAACTTTTTTTATCATCCTCAGCATAAATTTCCAATAATTTTATCATATATTGAAGAATAAAGAAGGATGATAAAATTTATCCCAATAACATAATCATGTCTAATAATAAACTATTGGTCCTAATTCATATAATCTAGGCTCTGATACCAAATGTAAGAAATTTTAAAATAGGATTATATGACATTAGAACACCAAAAGATTTAGACTTACTTGTTGAAGACATGATTCTTGATTTCTTGAAGACTTCTTGTTTCCTATGATGCTCCTGCAATGGAAAGACTAGGATCTTCCTCTGCAATTCACACCACTCACTGATCACAACCGTCAATGGGGCATGTAACATCCCGAGCGCTGACGAGGGCGGGGAGTGATCGCCGGTGCGAAAGGGCATGGACAAGGAGCGGCCTGACAAGCTTCTAGCGGGAGGTTACATGCATGAATGAATCGAATCGACATCCGAAAGAGAGAGATTCCAAAGACTGTGCAGGTGTGAGACTGCACAGTTTGGGATAGCTTATAAGAATTAATTGATACTACATATACTAACAAGATGCATCTACTTTTCGGTAGCCCAGAACGGAAGAACTCCATAGTTAAGCGTGCTTGACTTGGAGCAATTATGAGATGGGTGACCTCCTGGAAAATTCTCCCGAAAAGTATGCGAGTGAGGAAAAAGCACACTGAAAAGTCTCGTGTTAGTATGTGGGGATAGTCGTTGATTAATGAAGCGGCCAGGCAATACACGGCAAGTTGTGGAGTAACAGTTTTCTAACACGTTGTGAATGCAGATGGGACCTAGCCAAAACTTATTAATCCCAGTTCCCTTCTCATCATGGGCTTATGGGTTAGGCCTACACTGTTACCCACACTAATCAGTTTACAGATATCCAAACTCAAATCAAAAGGATTACTAATTAACTGAGCTTTATACTACATCTCTCTATGGATCATGACTTAGCTCATTTTTATTAAAACAAGAAAAACTATAATTGATTGAAGCCCACAATTATTATAAAAATTTCTAAGATATACTTCTTATAAAGTAGTTAGTAGCTCTATAAAAATAGAGCTAAGGTAGGATTTCCACGATCATTTTACTGCTTGTCGTCTGGTAATTAACTAAATTTTACTGTTATTATGCATGATTTACTGCACTAGGCCACTTCTGTTATCTAAATTCCTTTTTAGTTTAGTTTTGTTGAATGTATGAGAATTTTATGCTAATTTTGCATGCTTTTTATGTGCTTAACCATAGGATGCTTGGGAGCTTGACGAATGGCTAAGAATTGAATGACAAAAGGCACTAGAAGACAAGAGAAGAAGGAAAATTATCAACATATATACTACAGCTGCTATATTGTTGAGGAAAAAGACAAAAGTTGCAATGCTTTTTGGAAAATCAGTCTTGACCACTGAAGAGAAGACAAGGGTGCATCATCTAGAGGTTCCCAACATTCCATTTTAGCAAAATATTTTGCAATACTACAGATATACTGACCCTTCGGTATATCCTTCATTAAATATGAAAAAAGCTAATATATTTATACTACCTCTAGCTTTATAATTATTTTCTATATATATATATATATATATAAAAGGAAGTACTTATTCTTGTTACATTCATTTTAGAGGAGTCCCGATCAGAATAAGGGGAGACCCACGAGTGCAGAAAATGGAGAGCTTAGGAAAAAGGAATTAGTTTATCATTGAATTGGTGTATTATTGAATTTATCTAGAGGTTCCCAACATTCCATTTTATTGGCATATTATATAGATTTTTTGGACTTTTGTGCTAAGATAAATCATTGAATCTCTTGGACGGATGCTAGGGCCATTTTATTGGAAATTTCATGTTAGTCAGATTTTGGAATGATTTCCTTTTTACCACATTTCACATTGTTGGGTTACTGGGATGAGTATCTTGCATGAATGACATCATGTAGCATTAATGAAAGTGCTTATAATCCCATCTTAAATCATTAGCTGAGAGTGCTAGCTTTACTTGATATCTTGTTGTGGCCATATATTATTTCATTAATTTAGATATCTATTTTCTTAAAATAATATGAATTATGCAGTCAAAGTGGGAGAATGATAAATCGTGTCTTGGGTACTAGCATAATTATAGTATTTTTATAAAACCTAGATTAATTGGATATAAAAAATAATAAATGCTTATTGTTGATTTTGTTAAGCTGAGTTACATTGATTAATGTTGTTAAGCGTATTATTATTGAACATGACTTGTGAATAGATAAGTACTGGGCCTTAATTGTCCCACACTAAGACTAGCTAGAACAAAAAAAGAAGAAGAAGAATTTCTCTGCTTTTCATGCATGTTGTTTTGAAAAAATCAACTATAAATGGCTGCGGTATATTCGAATCCTTTCCAGGCATAACATATTATGAATCTTTGGATGAATTTTGTATATTTTACATTCTATATTTACGGTTAAGTCGGATTAGGATTGCTAATTTTATGTATTCTTTTGAGCTTAAATTCGAAAACAATATAAGTTTACTTTTGTTATTCAAAATAACAGATACAGAAAATATGGTATTCTATACTCTATTATTTTTTGGTAATTGAATCTTATACTATTTAGTCATATGCATTATAATATTATCATAAATCAATTATTTCAAAAATTAAAGTTACTAGCTAGATAAAAGACACATAAATAATCTTATATATTTATCATACATACCCTCAATATAGCAACTTTTGTACTTTATTTTTATTATTCAAACAAAATAAATTATTTTATTACATGAAGTATATGAGAGTAAATTTACATGGTAGGACTGTATGAGTGACTTTAACATGAGAGTAAAAATGAAAGTAAAGAATTCATAAATTAGTTTTTATATTTTAATACAATTTTAAAAATAAAATTAATTCATGATTTTTTTATTTGTTTCATTCTCCTAAATAACACTCGTCTGTATATAGCATAGTTCTGGACAATTACGCAATCTAGACAAGATTCGCTGTATCCCAAAAAAAATCAACCATGACTATGACCTATATTATTGTTTTTATTTTAGTAAATATTATATTATGAACAACTTTTTACTGTCGTCAACTTTTTCTTTATGTCATTATGTTCTTTTTTGATTTTTTTAAGAGATCTTATCTTTCTCTTTGTTGGGTCGGATTATCCTTTCATATTTTAATCTTGATTTTGTAGCTAAAGCTAAGGTTACAATTTATATCAATTCATCGTGTTCATGTCGCGTCAAGGTCTAATACAAATATAAATACTCTCGATACAAATATGATACGAAAAAGATTCGTATGAAAATCTTTAATACGAACACGACTTGCTCATTTTGTGAGTTGACTGGACATATCACAAATAACTTGTCAAACTCAATGTGTCATATTTATTAAGTAGGTTAACACGACAAAACACAAACATGCCTTGAACT
Organism: Gastrolobium bilobum; assembly: GCF_033153095.1. Classification (NCBI taxonomy): domain Eukaryota; kingdom Viridiplantae; phylum Streptophyta; class Magnoliopsida; order Fabales; family Fabaceae; genus Gastrolobium; species Gastrolobium bilobum. The sequence goes on from NW_026896900.1 coordinate 24,653, forward strand.
ATGCTATGTGGTTCATACTTTGTCTCAGTTTATGCAAGCTCCTAAACAACAACATTTTGATGCAGTTATGCTTAGGGGTGTAAATGGGTCAGACTGGCCTCACCTAGCTTACAACCCGGCCTATGTTGAGCCTGGCCTAGCTCGGCTTACGTTGAAAAGTAGAGTAGGCTTAGGCTTATAAGAAAGCCTTTTAACAAGTAGGTCATAGGTCAATTTTGTCAAGCCTGGCCTAAAAGCCTTGTAGACTAGCCTATTTAATTTTTTAAAATAAAATAAAATAAAATATTTATTTTAGGGTATATGATATACATTATAGAGCTGGGGTATTATGTTGACTCTTTCTTGTTTGTCATTTTTTACGAATTATGAGAAGTACTAGTGCATGCATGAATGAAACTTTGCTCAATATATTTTTATAGTTATTTTTTTACTATTGTAAAAATTTTAATGCTCACTAGTGAAATTTATATCTCGTGTAAAAAAATGCAGCAATTTATGAACACGTTAATGACTTGTAATGTCAAGCGAATATTTTAAAAATTGTTAAAAATATTTTTAAAAATACTTCACTAGGGAGGCCTACAAGGCCTGTAGGCCATATAAGGCTCTCTAATTTTTAAAAATAGGTCAGGCTTAGCCTATAAATAAAGCCTTTAGTAGGTCAATAGGCCAGATAGGCTGAATATTTTTTTACATAGGCTTAGGCCAGGAAGGCCAAAGACCAGCCCAGCCTGGCCCATGTACACCCCTAGTTATGCCTGCTCTACGTATTTAAAATCTAGCACAGGACAAGGTCTCATGCTGCCAGTGGAAAATAAACTGCAGTTTTATACCTATTGTGATTTAGATTGGGCGATGTTCTCTTACTGAGTATTTTATCAAACTTGGGTATTCTCCTATCTCCTGGAAAACTAAAAAGTAGGCCACTGTCTCTTGCTCTTCGGCAGAAGCGGAATATCTCTCAATGGCCACCACTACTTTTGAACTTCTTTGGATTAAATCATTCCTTGCCTCTCTTGGTATCTCTTATTCTCAACCTATGCAATTTTTTTGTGATATTCAAGCGGCTCTACATATTGCTACCAATCTTGTCTTTCATGACTACACTAAACATATAGAGTTGGATTGTCATTTCATTCGCGAACATCTTATGGCCAAGACTATTTGTATGGCTTACATTCGATCTGCGATGCAGCCAGCCGATATTCTCACAAAGGGATTGGGGCGTAAGGAGTTTCATTTTCTATTTGGCAAGTTGGAGATATCCTCCTTCCATGCTCCAACTTGAGGGGGAGTATTAGAGGACAAGATAAGTATAAGAATATTTGCTTTAGTTTCAAATATTTGTATTCGATTCAGTTTCAAATATTTTGAATCAATTTCAAATATTTGTATTTATTATGTAACAGTAGCGTATTTGTAACAACTTTGTTTTTATTTGTTTCTATCCATTTGTACAGCTCATGCCTTGTATACGCATCTATAATAATGACACAAAGTTTTGATTCAACATCATCTGATATTCAAAATTAACAAGTATATGTATATAATTAGAGTTCAAAATACGTAAGTAACATTCCTTAGTTAATAATAAAAGAATGTTACATCTCTCTTCTACCTGTCAAAAATCCTATTGATTGTAAGTGGGTATATTGGGTCAAATATAATTCTGATGGACCTCTTGAAAGGTACAAAGCTCAATTGGTTGCTAAAGGCTTCACTCAACAAGAAGGACTTTATTTCATGGAAACTTTTTCTCTAGTAGCTAAAATTACCTGCTCTTGCTGCCATCAATCATTGGCATCTCATTCAATTTGATATCAATAATGCATTTTCGCATGGTGAACTATCCAAAGAAGTCTGCATGGTTTTGCCTTCTAGTTATCCTAAACATAGGGAGCTATTGCTACCACATAATGTTGTTTGCAAGCTCCACAAATTCCTCTTTGGTATGAAATAGACCTTTTTAAATAGTGGTTTGCCAAGTTTTTTTCGACCTTATTGTCTCTTGGTTTCAAACAATCTCATTCTGACAACTCCTTGTTTGTTAATTGTTGTAATGATTGTTTATGGCTATATTGGTGTACATTGATGATATTATTATAGCCTTTAATAATATTACTTAGATACAACATCTCACTACCTTTTTGGACAAAAATTTCAAGTTGAAGAACCTTGGTTCACTGAATTACTTCTTAAACCTTAAAGTTACTCTTTCATCTCAAGGTATTTCTATCTGTCGAAGGCAATACACGCTGTAAATTCTATTTGATGTTGGTTATCTTGGCTGCAAACCCAAGACCACACCAATGGAACCGAATCTCAAACTCCTTATGCATGAAGATGAACTTATTCAAGATTCCAGCCAATATAGAAGACTAATTGGTCAGTTGCTTTACTTAACTATCATAAGGCTTAACATTTGTTATGTTGTTAATCACCTTAGTCAATTCTTTTCTGCTTCTAGAGTTCCCCATTTGCAGGCTATTTACAGAATTCTTGGATACTAATGATGGTCAAGGTTTACTCCTATCAAGGTTTACTCCTATCGTCTAGTTCTTCCTCTCAACTCAAATACCTTTTCCAATTTAGATCATGTCCTGATATATAGTCTGTATCGCCCGACCGCTTCAAGAATCAATGACTATCCCCACATACTAACACGAGACTTTTCAGTGTGCTTTTTCCTCACTCGCACACTTCTCCGGAAAACTTCCCAAGAGGTCACCTATCCCAGAATTGCTCCAAGTCAAGCACGCTTAACTGTGGAGTTCTTCCGATCCGGGCTACCGAAAAGCAGATGCATCTTGTTAGTATAGGTAGTACCAATTAATTCTTATAAGCTATTCCCAACTGTACCGTCCCATACCAGCACAGTCTCTGGAATCCCTCTATTTCGGGTGTTGATTCGATTCATTCATGTACCCCCGTCGCTCGAAGCCTGCCAGGAGCCGCTCCTTGTCCATGCCCTTTCGCACTAGCAATCACTCCCTGCCCTCGTCAGCGCCCGAGATGTTACATACCCATCAGCTTTCGCCTGGTTCGTCCTCGAACCACACCGTACTGGAAGAGAGGCCCTGCTCTGATACCACTTGAAACGTCTGGCCGCTTCAAGAATCAATGACTATCCCCACATACTAACATGAGACTTTTCAGTGTGCTTTTTCCTCACTCGCACACTTCCTGGGAAAACTTCCCAGAAGGTCACCCATCCCAGAATTTCCCCAAGTCAAGCACGATTAACTACGGAGTTCTTCCGTTCCGGGCTACCGAAAAGTAGATGCATCTTATTAGTATAGGTAGTACCAATTAATTCTTATAAGTTATCCCAAACTGTGCAGTCTCATACCTGCACAGTTTTTAAATTCCCTCTTTTTCGGGTGTCGATTCGATTCATTCATGCATGTAACCCTTCGCTGGAAGCCTGTCAGGAGCCGCTCCTTGTCCATGCCCTTTCGCACCGGCGATCACTCCCCGTCCTCGTCAGCGCTCGGGATGTTACATGCCCACCAGCTTCTGCCTGGTTCATCCTCGAACCACACCGTACTGGGAGAGAGGCCCTGCTCTGATACCACTTGTGACGCCTGATCGCTTCAAGAATCAATAACTATCCCCACATACTAACACGAGACTTTTCAGTGTGCTTTTTCCTCACTCGCACACTTCCTGGGAAAAAGCACAGTGAAAAGTCTCGTGTTAGTATGTGGGGATAGTCATTGATTCTTGAAGCGGCCAGGCGCCACAAGTGGTATCAGAGCAGGGCCTCTCTCCCAGTACGGTGTGGTTCGAGGACGAACCAGGCGGAAGCTGGTGGGCGTGTAACATCCCGAGCGCTGACGAGGACGGGGAGTGATCGCCGGTGCGAAAGGGCATAGACAAGGAGCGGCTCCTGACAGGCTTCCAGCGAGGGGTTACATGCATGAATGAATCGAATCGACAACCTAAAGAGAGGGAATCCAAAGACTGTGCAGGTATGAGACTGCACAGTTTGGGATAACTTATAAGAATTAATTGGTACTACCTATACTAACAAGATGCATCTACTTTTCGGTAGCCCGGAACGGAAGAACTCCATAGTTAATCGTGCTTGACTTGGGGCAATTTTGGATGGGTGACCTCCTGGGAAGTTTTCCCAGGAAGTGTGCGAGTGAGGAAAAAGTACACTGAAAAGTCTCATGTTAGTATGTGGGGATAGTCATTGATTCTTGAAGCGGCCAGACGTTACATAGTCGTATATTCATTTATGGCTTTTGTGTTTTCTTGGGCAATTCTTTGATCAGCTGGAAATCCAAAAATCAATCCACAGTCTCTAGGTCCTCAGCTAAAGCAAAATATAGGTCAATGGCTAATGTTACTTGTGAATTGATTTGGCTTTTCTCCTTACTGCATGACTTACATGTCAAACATCCTGGTCATGCACATTTATTCCGTGATGACAAGGTTGTCCTACACATTGAAGCTAATTTGGTCTTTCATGAATGAACCAAACACATTGAAATCGATTGTCACCTGATCCGAGAATACATTGCAAGAGGCTGTCTTCAAACATTCCGTTTTATCATCAAATCAGCTTGCAGACATCTTTATCAAGGCCCTTTGTTCTTCATAGATTTTTCCATTTCTTTCTAACATAGGAGTGCATAATATTCAGTCTCCATCTGGAGGGGAAATATTAGTGTATGCCCTTTGTAAATAATTAGTTAGTTATAATAGCTTTCATAAATCTCACACATCACACCATTTTATTATCATTTACAATTATGTTATGTTTTTTTGTTAGCTTTTCTTGTATAAATATCATTGTACAGTTGACATATGGTGAATGACAACATTCAAACATTATTTTCTTCATCTTTTATTTTGTGATCATTGTCTTCTAATAGAAGAAGAAGAAGAAAAAAACAGAAGAAGGATTAACTTGAGAAAAAATTGAATCTTTTAGATTTAAAGATTCCATATTCTCTTCTTCAATTGAAAACAAATTGGTACAAATCTACTGCTAGAATTTGCAGTAATTTCATGTTTCTCGATCATTCTTCCCATTATCGTTCAAATTTGAATCTTTATGCCCACCCCATGTCTTTATCCTATCTTCCGCAAGGGATGCCTGCCATTTACACACAAAGTTATCCTTTAATGAACATATATACTAGCTAGATTTATAACATACACCCTTAATCATATCACCAAATTTGCTTTGTTTTGCAAACAATTCATAGTATACACTAAAAAAATATCATACCTCTTTATTCCAGTCAGTCTTATAGACCATGAAGAATAGAACACAAGTTTGTAGGATGGTCCCTGACAGCATTCCAGACCATATCCCCTGAAAATCATCCATCATAAAAATTATTAATCCATCAGTTATCACTTTCAATTTTTATTTTTCTCATATTTTATTATTTATTTCCTTATTTAATAATGATAATATTTCTGTAAATAAGCATTAGTGTTTTTCTTTTGTATTATAACATATCATATCACGTAAATGTACACAAGAAAATATTATTAAGTCTCTCTGTTTTATCTTCCTTCCTTTCTTATTTAAATCATTTCAATTACACGTCTACTTTTTTTTTCCACAACTTAAAGTGGGCCACAATGCAAAAGGTTAAAGCTCGATGATATGAATTTAGTCATGTGTCAATGTTGGCTGTTTTCTAGTTTCTAAAATACATGATGCACTTTTTTATGTGTCCCCTACTCCTGCTTTTTACTTTTTCGTTTGGCTTCTGTCAATGTAAAATAAAATTTGAGTTACCTTAATTAGGAACGAAAAACAAATGAAAAAGTAAATAATGGAAGAAAAATAACTCACCATGACACCCATGTCAAGCTTGTACCCCAAAATAAGCCCAAGAGGAATACCAAAAAGATAGTAACAAGCAACATTTACGTAAGCAACAACAGTTTGCCATCCTGCACCAATGGCAACCCCTGAAAGAACAGGTTGCACGTTATTGATGACAATGCAAAAGGCCAACATGGGTGTTAGCTCCACAACAAGCTCTTTCACTTCTGAATCATTTGAAAACAAGGAAGGGTACTGCTTCCTGAAGATGATTAGAACCAGCGACATTAAGAGACCAAGCACAAACGAAGTAATCACAGCAACCACAAGTGAAAATTTTGCCGTTCTTGGGTGACTTGCTCCCAATTCATTTGACACTCTCACGCTGCATAATTTTACGACTCAAATTAAGTTAAATGAAGGGTATAAGCTTTTTCAAATGAAGGTGAGTGTAACAATAACAAACCTTACGGCTGCGTTCATTCCAAAGGATACCATGATAGTCCACCCCAATATGTTTGTGCTGCAAATTCAATACCACAAGATGAGGCACATGTTTTTTTTTTATCAAATTAAAATAAGAGAGGACGCGAATTGGATCAATGGTAGAATTTGGCAATATTATTAAACTCAAAGCAGCTGGACTCTGTTTTTGCAACTATAATATAAACTTTCTCCTACTGAACCAGTTTCGGTCATACTACTATAAGTTTTACACAGTAATTGGTTTTTTTAGCATGTGTTCTTCATGTTTTATAAAATAATTTTGTCTCGTACAACACACAAAATAGTGGATGAGACCCACTAAAAGAGAGAGAGGAAAAAAAAATTAAGTCTCACCCACTTTTTATATGCAACATGAATAACATATTTTCTATCAATAAAATGTAGAAAAAATATTCAAAACAAATTTATATGAAACTTAATAAAATGATTGTTTTCGGGGAACTAAAGTAAAAATGTTGGCCTTCCAAGATGAAAGTGGGAGCAGGGTAAGTCAACCAAAAAAGAGGAAACCACGATTTGAAATGAAACTTTTGTATAAAAAAAGTCTGGATCTGGAACTTTACGATTGGGTCCAGTACTTGGAAAAGACTGGAGCACTAACTTTTCGATTGGGTCCAGAACTTGGAATGGCCAGCACATGGAAAATTCTGAAGTAGGAGCTTTTCGATTGGGTCCAGAACTTAGAAATATATGCAAAAGCCAGATTATTTTACACAAGAATAAATTAAACTCTCGATCATAGATATTTAAATATTTTAATTTATTAAATTTATAAATCGTTAAATATAAGTAGATGAATAATTAAGATCGAGTATAAAACTTTTACTTTTTACCATTTGATAAATGTAGATATAAAGGGGACAATAATAATTGACAAGGTGTTAAACGGTAAATAATATAAAGAATATATAAGTATATATATTTATGGGAGAGATTAATTTATATAACCGTAAATTTTAAACCTTATATATAATATTAATCATTTACTTTACTTATATTTAATGGTTCACATGAACTCTTATCTCTAACTCTTATCTCTAACAAATTAAAATAGTTATATGCAGCTCACCAAAAAAAATAGTTATATGAAAATAAAACAAAATGGTTTTAATAATGAGTGTAAGAATTTCATATCATTCTTATATTTTTTATATTCTAATACGCATTTTTTAAGTTCGATTTTAAAATTAAAAAAAATGTAACAATGGAATGAAAATATTGGTGTGTAAAGAAGACCATTCGGTTTGATATATTGCGATAAAAAAGATAGTAAATATTTGAAAAGTTAGTTTTGCTTGAAACTTTCTTTTAAGAGTCTTATTAAAAAAAAAAATTGGGTAGGTGAGTTATTAAATCTTGAATAGTAAGTGGATAGTTTTTATACAAAGACATAATATAATAAAAGTAGTGTACATAAAAATTTGTAGAAGCTCTACCTATCCCTATAATTTCTTTTGTAAAATTTGTCGTTTATAGAACTTTTAGAATTGATGATCCTTATACAAATAAATGGTGAATAGTAGTCATTACTCATTGCATAATGGACCCTATTCATCCATATGATTTGCATGATCACCTATCTAAAATTAATGCATAAATTTGACGTGTAGATAACACAATGCCACACAAATTTCAAGTGATGGCCAAATAGAGCTAGAGACTCTAAGCGCTTCGGCACGCTCGAACTTTCTACATCACGACCCATAACATTATTAAATTAAACTGGTGGTGCAAACATGCAGTAATTAATGGTTTTCGCCACGAATCACCAAGATCAATCAACACACAGTCAGAGTGACTCACCATATAGACAAAGCATCGACTGAAACTTCTGCATTCTTTAAATATCCAGCGAAGAGAATCAAAGCCATAAAATACCACACTTCAAGGCTGCACAGCATTTAAAATAAACTCTTGGTCAAACAAAATTATAAAAAAAAAAAAAAAAAATTATTAGTTGTACACGTGAAAAGCAAGGCGACACAATAAAAGTGAAAATAAATAAATAAATATTGCTTCAAGTAAGAAAATTTTTCTACTTAATTAGAGATCTCAAAAGATTCCACGGTGCTCTGAAAATATTTAATATGGTCCATGCTATCTATGATTCAGTAGTCCAAGTTAACAAAAAATTAGTATTTTCTGACTTGCTTACATGGAAGAGAGAGAAATTTTGTTTTTTTCTCTAAGTGGCAGCTCTTCAATGGAAGAAGTAAGTGTACCAAGACTACTATAAATAATCTCGAGTGAACTAATTGAATAATTGATAAATGGATATAGTGTGTGTGATTTAAAAGGATACAAGTTATGTCTTACACAAAGTATGACCGATCATATTTTGTGTAGATCTAAAAAGTTGTTTTTTTCACTTTACACGTCAGCGTCAGCGATGTGACTAGATAGAGAGAAAAAAAAAATAACTTTTCAAATTTACATAAAATATTACTGATCATACTGTGTAAAACACCTTAAAGGACACAAACTTATGTCATTTAAAAAGAATACTTCTTTTTCCCTTGATAAATTAATAAAATTAATGATGAATATATAAAAAATAAAAAATAAAAAATATGATCACCATAGCATAACAGCAGAAGCAAGTGAGAGACGAACGAAACCCCAAAGATTCTGAAAGGCTTGGAAGGAAAATCCAGTCCAGGCTTCACCACATGTCCCACTCAGTATATAAACAAGCTGAGCCACCACTATGAACCACCACGACGAGTTGAGCACCACCGCAGCACCCACCAATCCCCACCCTAGCTTCAGCATGAGCAACCAGCTGAACACCGTGTGCAGCACCAACGCCGCCAACGCTATCCACGCCATCGCCATGATCCTGCTCTGTGCTTGCAAGAACTTCTGTATGGGATAGTTCATCGCGTACGCAAACAACTGCGGCAGCATCCACAGTGCCAACACCCCCGCCGCCTCCGATATCGCCGCCGTTTGCCCTATCAGCTTCAGAAGCGGCTCCGCGAAGATGTATAGAAGACTCAGAAGCAAAGCGGTGACGTTTAGAATCACCCATGATCTTTGCATGTATATTCCAAGCATTTTTAGTTGCCCTGCTCCAAACGCTTGACCACATAGCGTTTCCAACGCGCTTCCCATCCCAAACTGCATTCAAACCAAGAAATTTAAAATAAAATAATAATAATAATAATAACATGAATCGAATATGTGATTAAAATTTATTTTTTTCACTCCGTTAAGAACCTCACCTAACACCTTGTCTTGTCTTGGGTTGGGTTGAGATGGTTCTTTATATGATATCAGAGCTTGTGATCATAAGGTCACGAGTTCGATCCTCACCGTCCCACACTTGTGGAATTAAATAAAAAAAATACAAAAGAAAGTAAACTAAAAATTAGGCTTATGCAATATTCAGACTTCAAGCTCCAAAAGGCTGTGAAAGGTGTGTTAGAGAATAATATAATTCATTAAGAACCTCACCTAACACCTTAAGGTTTTGGGTTGAGATAGTTCTTTTACCCTCCAAAGTACTAACTCAACCTATTAATTTGGTTTCAAATTTGAATCTCTCCCCTCGGACAAATCAAATCCAATGGTCTAACAACTCTTGAACGTGATGTTTAGATTAATCTGGTTTCGAGTTTGAGCCTCTTTGTCGGTTCCAAAAATTATTAATTGAACGAGCTAAATCCTAGAGGCTAACTGATTCAACACAACACTAGACTAACAGCTCCTAGACGTGATCTTTTGATTTATTGATTGATTAATAAAAAAAAATTGATTTCTTTCTCTTGTACGTGAGTTTGAGCTTACCGTGACGCCTAAGCAGAAGCCGGCGATGACCGAGTTCTCGACGGAGACCGCGGCGAGTTCGAGGGTGCCGATGTGGCCGGCGAAGACCTGAGTTATGGCGCCGAGGGAGTACTGGGAGATGGAGGTGAAGATGGCGGGTCCGGCTAGGTACCAGAGCTTTTTTGACTCTGTGAGGAACTCTCTTGCAAAGTCTCCGGCGCCGGTGATCGGAGGGATTTCATCGGATTCGACTGTGAATACAGCTGTTGCTGGTGGCGGGTTACGGTGGTCATGTTGGCGGTCTAGTGGTGTGAGAAGAGGGTGAGTGTTATCCTCCATCGGTCTACGTCCCACAGAACGAAAAGAAAATTCTCACACATATAAAGCATTGATTGTGCCCTGAGAAGAACAGTTTTTACTATAATAGGGATTTAATATGTATATTTATGGGGGAAATTATATTTTATAAATTCTTTATTTATAAAATCTTACACACTATATTATATACGAGTGACATACATAATGTAATTTGTAAATTTGTCAAAAAAAAAATTGTAAACGGATTTTTTTTCTATATTTATTAGTTAACTAATGACCTATGAATCTTGGCTAATAATAGCAATATTTTAATGACAAACAAACTATTTGATACTTTTTATTTAAAATTTTATGTTGCTAAATAATTTTTTTTATAATTTTGAATTTATTTTTCAACGTAAAATTTTATTTAATGATAAAATATATATAAATAAAAATTCTTCATATTTTTGATAATTTTGACGCAAAAATACTATAGTAAAGTTTGATTCGACTTGCTTAAAAAAAAAAAAAAAAGGTTTGATTCGACTTGGTGTGCCAGGTTAACATCACAGCAATATGTTAAACAAATTACTCTCGTGTGACATGCTTTTCTTTGAAAATTCAAATCAATTGTATGTTGCTTTTTGTTTTTGGAATGCAAATGGCAACTTTATCTCTAATATAATTTGTTAGATCAAGTATGCTCATGATATGCTCAAAAAACTAATTGAAACTTTTTATTTAATATTTTATTTATTTAATAAATTTTTTTGCTAATTTTATTAAATAACTTAAATTTACTTTCGACGTAAATTTTTATTTCATAATAAAAGAAATAAAAAATATTGTTAACATTTTTCATAATTTTTTTTTTTTTTGACAAAGGGAAAACTACTCTTATGTTGCATAAGAACAGTTTTATCTCCTACACACTCATCAAAAATTGTGACATTTATTTATTTTTTCTTTAAATGACGGGTCTCATCACATATATATGTGTCACAACATGAGAGAAGATTTCTCCTTGAACATAAGATTAAATTAACCCTTTAACAAATTGGAAGCCGGAAGCACTATTAGTAAAGTTTGATGTGATTTTGTGTCCACGTCAACCTTAAAGCAAGCAATATGTTAAAAATTCCATTTTCACGTCAACATATTCATTCGGGACAGCACATGTGTTAATTTGTTTTTTTTTATTACTCAATTTATTTAATGAAAAATTATTAATAAAGAAGCACGAGAATTTCTTGAAAATTCCTTCTTGTATACGTATTATATCAAGAATACTTATTGTATGCCCAAAGCCTTTTATAAGGTTAAATCAAATTATAAATCCTTACATTTGTTTTTATGAAAACTTTTTTTTTGGTAATATTTTTTTATAAAAACTTTAATTCAACATATTAATGTTATTATTGTGCTTATGTTGAAAGTTTTACAGTAACAAGTTCATCGAAAAACTATAATGATATATAAAACGGCAATCGCAACGTCTTATTAAAATACGTAAATAAAAAAAATCTAAATATTAACTCATTGCATATCCTATAGCTCGCGTATTAATTAAATTGTTCACTTGAATATAAATTAGGTTAATGTCCTTCTCGCTTTACCTCATCAATAGTTTCATTTTCGACACTACTTAGTCCTAATTTAGTTGTTAATCAAAGAATTTGAACGTACTAAATTAATTTAAAACCTTCAACATATTTATTGAGTAAAAACCAATTAATTTAGTTTGCAAGTATAAAACAAGAGCATACTTTCTTTAGAACTTGTTGTAGAAAAATATTTGTATAAAATTTTCAATATACATATATAAAAGTTATGAATAATTCATTCATGTGACGTAAGTTTTATATAAAACTTGATTTGTAAATAAAAATTGTTAATTATTTGGTGAGTTTGATATAATTTTTTCTTGACGACATGCAACTTTGCCTTCCCCAGTCCCATGTGTTCTAAGTTGATTTTTGTTTGTTTACTTATCAGGTTTTTTAGTTTGTATTTCCTAGGAATATAACGTAATCAGGTTTGAAAAATTCTCGTGTTTAATTTTGACAGTAAAAGAAAAAAAAAAATTATCCTTTTAGTTAAAATGATTATTTTTTATTTAATATTTAAATTAAAAAAAATTCAACTTTCTCCCACCATAATTTTTATTATGTAATCTCACCATAAAATACTATAATTTTGTTTAAAAAAAAAAAGGATATATTTTTCTTATGTTTTAGGAAAAAATTATCGTATGTTTAGAAATAAAAGTATAAGTGAGACCCACACAGATAAGAGGAGAGAAAAAAGAGTGGTGGGACCCAACTCCTTTTTGTGTGTAGAAAAGTTGTTTATCTCATATAAAATGAGATAAACATAACTAAAAAAAATACTATAATTTTAATTAAAATGACAAAAAAAAAATTCTTTAAAAAAACAAACACTAATTCTAAAAAAAATGAGAAAAAAGAAAAATGAACATGTGTGTCCAATATTATGATACGTACTATAAGCCCGTTTGGATGAACTTTTTTTCTTCAAAAGTTGTTTTTTTTAAGAAAAAAAATCACTTATCGAAAAAAGTCTGTTTGGATGTCTGCTTTAAAAAAAACATAAGTCATAAAAAAAGTCAAAAATCTACTTTTTCCAGAAGCTAAAAATTTTAGCTTTTAAAAAAAGCAGAAGTCAAAAGTCAAATATATTTTTCACAAATCAAATATTTTTAAAAAAATTTAAATAGCTATAACTTTTTTATAAAGTACTTTTAAAATAAGGAAATGATAAAAAAGACTTTTTTAAAAAGTCAATATAAACGCACCCTGTATGTTCACGTTGCTCTTATTTAGTCGTCGGCCCCTTCAGCTACAGTGATTTTGGGTCCCGTTGAATGAGCTTGTAAAAAAACAATACACTCCATGCAACCAGCCAATGAAATGGAGCAATAAATTGTGTTATCCGTATGTAGAAAAGAAAAAAAATAATTTTAATTCACTTGTCATTTTTTTAATTTTTTTTAATTGCAGATGTACGTTCGACTGCCGTGTAGAAGATGATCTCCTCATTGTGTAGTATTTTATGTGTATTGTGCATAAAATATGAATCAAATGCAACTTTCATTTAATTAACTTTTGCCAGCATGACCTACATCAATTTCGAAGCATTAATGTCAACAGTGATGGTCCCGATCAACCGCCCCGGTACCACTGCCACATGTTAGTTTGGGGGGTTGGGCGAGTTGATGAATCATTAATTAATGTCTTTGGATTATCGTTGGTAGTTTACTGACAAAATATTTTAGATTTTTAGTTTGATTTGGTTTAACTTCATCGTGAGTTAAAAAATAGTTAATCTGACTTAAATTAAAAAATACATTAGCATGTTACCTTAATTTGAACCATACGAATGACTAAGGTATCAATGAGGTCAACAATTCCGCTTGATTTTTGAAATACAATCGATTTGATTTTTCCATCAAAATTCGAAGCATTAAAATTCAACATTACTGGCCATATTGGATGACCCAGTTACAACATGTTATGCGCGAGGGCATATTGAATTAATGATGTCTACAGAGGTTGTTTGACCTTTTTTTAAATTAAACGATTTAATCTAAGCTTCTATGACTCAGAAAGAAGGCAATTGAAGCCTGTTTGACGTTTCTTTAAATCAAAAGTTACTTTTAAATTAAAATTTAATTAGACAATCTCAATTATTTAGGTGAATGCAAATATGATTAAAAAAAACAAACATTTTAAAAATGAATATTTTAAATGCAAAAATAGATTCTCGAATGAATAAAACTTTTTTATTAGAAGAAAGCTACATCCAAAAAGATGTACTAAAAAAGATTTGGATGCATCAAGTCACACTAATACACATGACCCTACTATTTCTCCATGACGTTTTCAGCATTTTGGAGAAGATGAGGAGATCGAATGATACATCAATCAGGGTAAAGCTTTTCCAAAAGTTTCTGAATTTTTTTCCTTCTATATTCATTATAAAAAATGATAAAAACTTTTATAAAGTATGTTTGGCTAAGTTTAAGGAGAAGAGGAAAAAAAAAAAAAAAAAACCCGCCAAATGGATACTTAGATTTACGCAAAATAAAAACAAAAGGAATCGAATGTATCTCTTGTGAATGTTTTCTTTGCAATTTTATTTCTATAATGCTTCTAAATTTTCAAGCCCAAAATGTTGTTGGAGAGGAATATATTTATAAAAAAGATTACTTGTAGGTGTAAAGTCCTTATAGGAATGAACGTATTTGTTAGGAGATAGGGTAAGTAGTTTTTCCTTTATCCCTTCGTAACATAATGATGAAATTATCCTTATCTCTTTAGTCTATCACTTGCTTTTATGTTGTTAAAATATGGGTTTATGGAATGGGTCAAAAACCCCTTCTTTCTAATTTCTAAAGAGGAATTATCTGCCATTAGAGAATTAATTATCTCATGTACAAATTTATATGTAAAATTTATATTTATTTTTTCATTATAAATATTCACAAATATTAATAGATCTCCAATTATTTAATGATTATAAATAATAGATAAACATAAAATTTACATATATTTAGATTGTGAAATTTACACATAAAAGAATCTTTATGTTTGGAAGCTAGAAAGCCGATAATAAAAACCAAAATATGATTCTTTTCTACATGCATGCATCCACACAGTTCCTTTTCGTTGTTTGTAATTAATTGTTTGTTTAATTTGATTATATCAAATTAATGGTGGTTCCGGATAGTTAAAGAGACAATCTAAATAAAGAATCCTATGAATGTAGTGGAAATTTTAAAAAAAATATAAATTCTCAGTTCGATGTTGGCAAATTTGACTTGAGGATAAGGTTATGAAAATGAAAGAGGAAGGAAAATAGACTGAAGATGCATGAGGTTATAATAAGGATGACATTAAACTTAAAATTGAGGTGTGAGAATTGAGAAAGGTTTCAGAGCATACGAGTTCAAAATGTAAAATAACAACGATGTACTTTTTAATTTAAATTTTACGTGCCAGAGGATCCACGACCGGCGGTGACCAAGTCGTATCACTATATATAATTTTTGGGATTTAATTTTATTATATTGGATAAGAATTAATTTTTTATGTTATGACTTAATTAGTGGAAGGTTACATATTTATTAAAAAAAAAGTACACACAATTCGAATGGTTATAACATGAAAAAATATTTCTCATGCAACACAATAAATGTTTTCCCCATAATATTTACATGTTTACAAGTATATGAAAGTGCTTAATAATTTAAAATATAACTAAAAATAAAAATGAGATAAATTTTAATATTACATGTCATATCTTTTTGTAATAATCAAACCATAACAATAATTCTTTTATAAAAAATGTATACTTTTTTAATAATTTTAATTATTATGAACTCATTTATTAGAAAAGTTCATTGCAAAATAATATGAAAATTTGCTTCTTTTTGTCAATTAATTTGTATGACCAGCAAGAAATTTTTTATTTATTTAATTTAATTTAAAACATTTTTTAACTTACAATTATTTTATTGTTTCGACCAGTTCTAATAACAAAACTTTTATCTTATTTTATTAGTAGATTTTTATTTATTCATGTTCTTGAATTAAATAAAGTGTGATATTTTGTTTATCTATTTATGGGTTTTATAAGAGTTATGTTGTAGGAAAAGTGATTGTGTTATGTTATAGAGATTCGTTTTGCGTGCCAGAGTTTTTTTTTTTTTTTTTGCTGCGGGCCCCACAAAATGTTGTGTGTGTAGGAAAATTTTTATGGTCATGTTAAATGATAGATGATAAACCCTCTATTTATTCATCCCACTACATAAACTATACTTTTCACTCAAAATTTCCCTTGTAGTGTACTCCACTACCCCTTGACTATAACGGTTCTTGCGGAAAACATTTGACTCTTGTGGTCCCTTGTTTGTATATGCAACACTTTCTCTTCTCTCATTATCGGAACCACCAGCCACCTAACCCTTTGTTCCAGTACAGGTACAACTACTATTTTTCTGAATATTCACTGATTAACATAATAAAAAAATTATTTTCAATTATAATAATTTTGTATCAGATTTATGGGATATGTTGTTCTATCTATTTTTTTATATCTATCTTATCTATCGGATATAAGAAAAAAGAAAGATAAGTAGAATAATTTATCTTTAGATTTATCTATTTCTTGGTAATAAGATTAAAATGTCCCAAAACTAAAGGTGGACATAGATAGACCAGAAAACTTTATTTTGTTTTTTACACCGGTTCAAAATTGGTTTCAAATCTATCCAATCAATTCAGATATGCGAATTAGTTTTGAACTGGTTTTCTAACCCATTCCACTTCGGCTTTCTAAAATAATTATTTTGATTGAGTGTAATTTTATAATAATTTATAACATCAATTCGATTTTTAAAAATTAATTAAAAAAAATACGGTTCAATTCAATTATTTTGCCATGCTCAACCTAGACCGGACAAAAACAATAAAGAAAAAATACGAAATGATAGTAGTTCAGTTAGCATTAAGAAATTGAGTAAGTGATATTCGATTTTTTTCAGTATTGTCTTTGAAAGAAATTTAAAATCTTGATCTTATAACATACCCGACTGACTGATCGGGGATGATAAAAATTGGTTAGAATATTTCAAAATAAATAAATAAAACGGTAGAAAACAGACAACCCGGTCATCACGCCACGCCTACCTCGCCTCTACCATCAATGTGGGATCTCTGCCTGCAGCACGCGAACAAAGTAGCCATCTATTCTGTCACAACTGACCACCCAACGTACCCCATTTGATGTAGCGCTACCATGCATTAAATCTCAAGTCCCACTCCCACCTTGTATGTTTCTATATTTGGGCCACAATCAAGTGTTTTTTTGACAAAAGAATAGGTCTCGTTTTAAATCCCCTCCCATGAATTCGGTCCAGTATTTGTGAAGTAGGTTGGTTCATTTGATTTTTCGGGCCTAGATGTGAAGGTTGAATGGTAGGTTTGGGTTTAGGTTGAATCAATTTTAGTCAAAATAGGAAACCAACATATAAAAAAGAAAAATGTAAATTAGGTATAAGAAGAGTAACATATGCTTAACCAAGTCCAGCAGGTTGTTAGATGCTGTACCGGTCTATGTCGCTGATTATACGATTCTTTGACTTTTATATTGTGGAGCTGTTTGGATGGATTTTAGGAAAAGAGTTTTTATATATTGTTTTTGGGTTATCTCCATCTCATTCAACATGATATAAATCAAATTCTTACACATAAATAATAAAAGTGAATTTTATTTTTATTTTTTTTCTCTAATTATTTGTGAGTCCCTCTTATAATTTTATTTAACTAATATAAAATAACTCATCTCCAACAACATAAGAAAATATTTCTCATTATTTTTAGGGTTAATATCTCTCATATTATAGAAGATAATTTTATCTCTTACACACATATAAAAGTGTATGGAGTCCATATTATTTTTTTCTCTCTTTTGGTCCTATTTCTCTCTCTCCTTTCTTCAAATAGTCTCGTATAAGCCACACATACTTTTATATATTTAGAAGATAAAATTATCTTCTAGAAATAATAATCTCATTATTTTTCCCCATAAGTCCGCGCTCATTCTAATATTTGAAAAGTAATTTTTAGTAAAAAGTAATATTTAGCTTTTACTCTTTTTTCTTCTAAACTAGGTATCTAAATACATAATAGATTGAGAAGAACTTAACAAAAAAAAAGCTTCTTAAAAAAATCATCCAAACATATAGCGTCGAATGCATCATTTCATGATACGACATTCATTTGCTTTGCCATAATAATCCACGTATTTAATTGCTTTCTTTTTCCTCTCGCCTTAACAAATCTGAAACTGTTAGGCGGGTTCAGGGGAAAGTCCGTGACGGGGGATCATCGCCAATAAGCTAAGGCTACACCAATCGTAGCAAGCGAGTTCATGGGTCTTTCCACTTATATACTCTTTACTTAACCCATTACCAACCAATGTGAGACTCATCACACTTGAATATCTCAAGAATCACTCCCTCAAGTGTGAAACTCAACATTGGTATGCTCTCCCTCAACCAAGTACCTAGGTCCAAAGTACTTCACCCGCCTACTAGCTAAACACATGGCTAGTTCGAGCCCAACCCGGCTCTGATACCACTGTCAGGCGGGTTCAGGCTTTTTCTGTCAGGCGGGTCTAGGAGGAAGCCCGTGGCGGGGAGCCACCACCAATGAGTTAAGCTACTCCAAGTACACCAAGTGGGTTCGACACCACATCTTAACCCAAAACCTTAAGGCATTGGGTTCATGGGTCCTTCCACTTATATACTCTTCACTTAGTCCATTACCAACCAATGTGGGACTCATCACACTTGAATACTCCAACAATCTCCCCCTCAAGTATGAAACCCACCATTGATTTGCTCCCCCTCAACTGAGTACTCCTGGCCCAAGTACTCAACCCGCCTCCTAGCCAATCACATGGCTAGCTCGAGCACAACCCGGCTCTGATACCACTGTCAGGCGGGTCTAGGAGAAAGCTCATGGCGGGGGACCACCACCAATGAGCTAAGCGGATCAAATACACCAAGTGGGTTTGACACCACATCTCAACCCAAAATCTTAAGGCATTGGGTTTATGGGTTCTTCCACTTATATACACTTCACTTAGTCCATTACCAACCAATGTGGGACTCATCACACTTGAATATCCCAACAGAAACCATTATCCACACCCTATGTGGATAGGGATGTGTATGGATCGCATCGAACCAGAATTTTTAAAAAACTGAACCGAAATAGTTTAAATGATTCAATTCGAAAGTGGTTCGGTTCGGTTCGAAACCGGTTCGGATCGACCATCTTTTGAAAAGAAAAAAATTTAAAATTTAAAAAATAAAGTTATAAAAATCAATTTGGTTCGGTTTGAAAATGGTTCAGTTCGGTTCGAAAATGGTTCGGTTCGGTTTGAAAATGGTTCGGTTCAGAAATGGTTCGGTTCTTAAACTGGTTCTAAAAATCGGTTCGGTTCATGAATTGATTTTTAAAAATTAGTTATTTTAAAGGCGGTTCGGTTCATGGTTCGGTTCAGTTTTTGGTTATTTTGCACACCCTTATCTGTGGATATGCCAAATCGATTTGGTTGAGTTAGTTTGCTGGTCTTGTGTCTCAAGAATTTTTCAATATGGACGGGGAAAGTTGGTTTAGACACAATATCACAAATTCCTTTCAGGTTAACAAATGGTCAAATTGGAAAGATGTGTTTTATGTAACCTGTTGGTTTCTTTGGCAATGGAAAAACCCATCTCTTCGTGATAACAAATTTTCCAAGCCTATTTCTATCTTGGTTTGGGCTTCTATCTCGCTTTCTCTTAATTTTCTCTTGTTTGCCATTGGCAGCAAACTCTTTGAATTTGCCTTCTCTAATCAGAACCTCAATAGGCCAAAATAATCTTCCTTAGTGTATCCTATGTCTTCATGGAATTCACACAATTCGATTTCATCAAGACTGCCTCTCTTCTTGGCCAGAGAAGGCTTGGTGATATTGACAAAACCAGTTTGGAAGACTTCCTTCAAGATGCGAGATCGAGATGTGTTGAGAGGTGTATAATTGTCGAATTTTTCAAACTTTTCTCTCTCCTTGAACCCCCTTTGGAAATCTCGCTTGAATTCATTGGTCGGAGGCTTTTCACTTGGACCTTCACGGGGTCATTTATAATCTTCGAAATCTATAAACTTCTCAGCGCTTGCACATAACTCTTTTATGGACTTTGGCCATTGCTTGGCCAAAGATATGGAAAATGGTCCATCTAGTAGACCATCAGTGATAAGATGTAAAGAAACTTGTGGGTCAAGATCTCTTACCAATAAGGCTTCGTCAAAAAATTTGTTAAGAAAATCTTGCAAGGTTTCTTTGGCACCTTGCTTCACAGTTTTTAATGCATGTGTAGGTTTGTATCGAGCTTTACTAGTTACAAATCTCATTTAGAATTGGTTGGCGAGATCTTCCCAATTGTTGGTCGAGTTTGGTGGCAGATCTGAATACCATCTTAGAGCAACTTCTTATAACGTAGTTGGGAAGAGACGACAACCTATAACATCAGGAACGTCCTGAGCCATCATATTCATTTGGAATTGCTCTAGATGTTCCTGGGGGCTCTTTTTCCATAACAATTTTTATATCCCTCAGATGAGAAGATCCATGATCTGTGTAGTAAAAGGATGAGCCACCTTTGATACTATTTTTGGATTCTGGTGGGAGTTTTGATCTGCATGATGATTCGCCTCATGGCTAACATGAGACGAATGATCCACCATATTTTGTTTTCCTTTTTTTGATGGACTAGAGTGAGTATTCTGGTCCATGATCATTTTCATCAGATTTTTCATTCTCGTCAGGCTGTTTTTCATGCTTAGCCTATGATTTTTTTAATTTTTGTAACTCTTTTTTATTCTTCGATCATTTGAGTCTGTTGTTGGAGGAGCTCCAAGAATTGTTGATTCGTTGGTGGATTATCTAGCTGAGGAGAAATTGGAGTTACAGAAGAGGCAGTTCTCTGGCGATATGTCTGTCCTCCCTTCTTTTTGCCTCTGGAAGTGTTATGAGATTTTGACATTTTGCTCCTGGTATCAACCATGTTTTTTATTTGTATGGAGTGGGAGTCGAAATTTATCGTTCCCCATAGACGGTGCCAATGATTGGTCCACCTCAAATTGGGCTGGGCCTAATCAACACACAATTGAGGTTGGAGGGTGTTGATGAAGAGAAGGAGAAAGGAAGCTTTTGTTGTCGAGATACTGGAATGCTTGGCGAGATGGTGAGATACCTTACGTGATGGTTGAACAACACTTTTGCGTATCAGGTCAATTTGAGAGTGACCAGGGTGCGGGGGTGGAGGGTTACCTACAAAGGCATTCTGATGCTCAAGTCAGTTCAGTATTCAAGGAGGTTTAAGTATTCAGAGAGAGATATCATATCTAGGTTAAAAGCCTCTGTATTTATAGTGCTTGAGCGCCTTGTTTTTTATTATCGTTCATAAGACGATGTTCACGTTTATTGGTGGAGAGGGGTGACTTCTCTCAGGCTATTCTTTGGTGGGTTAGCTTGTGTTCAATAGTAGATTCAATAGATATGGTGACAAGTAAGAGCTGCCATTCATTCACTGGTTTTTGGCGGTAGCAAACTTGTCTGAGCTGCTGATTTCGGTAATGATAATTCCTTTAAGGTTAAATTATGTTTGGCTTGCTGACCAAATTAGTGAGATCCCAAACTTTTTATGCGGGATGAGCTTGTCTTGGTGGCTATTTTACATGGGATTTCTAGACTCTTGGGCCTTTATAGGATTAGGCCTTTTATCCTGCATGTCCATATCACCTAATATAAAAAAATCTGGAAGCGATTTCATTAAATTTTTTTTAATGAACCTTATTTTTCTCTGGTCGCAATACTCTCCAGTATCACAACATGGATAAGAAATATTGAGAGCTGGTATATATGTATGCTAAATAAAATAATAATATTTTATTATGAAAAATTAATGAACAACAGGAGAGCGTAGTTGAATAAACAAGTGAAAAATATAAACAATTTATATATTAATAAAAAGAGAGAGGATTATATTTACACACTTTTTGTTTACAAACTACTCTATGAACTCTCAAAAGTACACTAGTTTACATTATGTACTTCTGGGTACATAATGTAATTTACAAAAATTTATAAAAAAAATTTATAAACAAATTCTTCCCCTATTAAAAATGAATAAATATTTTACTATTTGTTCTTCTAGAGTAATTTAATGTAAAGTAGTTATCTTTATGGTGGTAATGCACAATGATTAACATATTTTTCTTTCTAATATACATACGGGGCACAATTTTTGACATCACTCAAACTTTAAAATTTAACATCAAATCTTAACTTTTGATTTCTGCCAATCAATGATTATAATTTTGCCCAATCAATAATTATAATTTTGCCCAATCAAATTTATTAATTTTCAATAAGTGATAACCGTTGATTTTTGTCAATAAACATAACATGAAGTTGTTAATGCCATAAACATAACATGAATGATAGTGTGATTTAGGTGTTTAGCTGTATACTGGTTAAAAAATTTCCTTCTGAGCATTTTAGTATGTATTTCCCATCAATGAAGTTGCTTCTTTTTTAATTGGGACAAATAAATCTCATGTCGTAGGAATAGAGTTCTTCTTATGTTAGTGAGAGCTCAATTTCCGTGTTAATATTTTCTTTCATTTTCTTTTTCTTTTTTTAAACTAATGGGCCCACTTGATTGTATGTGTAGGAGAAAAGCTCCTATCATGTTGCACGAGAAAAATGCAACCCCTAAAATGGTGAAAACAATTTTTAGATGTTGTGTTGGTAATGTACTTGTTATGCTTTTCACAAATTTTATTATTATAATATTGGAAAGATGTTATCTATAAATTTCTTTTAAAAAGAAATAATTACGATGACACAATTAAACATTGTGTATTGTATAGTGCAATCTCTTACAATACATGCATTTGGTGAATGGAGCTAGCATATAGGCATGGCAAAAATGAGCCAATCCATCGGTTTGGCTCGTAATTCGGTTAAAATGAGTCGGGTTGGGTTAGGAAAAATGAGTTAGTAACTCGAGTCAGCCCGACTCGTTTCAGCTCGAAAAAAACTGAGCCAACCCACGGGTCAAACAGGTTGGCTCCGGGTTATGATTTTTTTTTAATATAAAAGTATAAAAATTAATGAAGGTAAAGTGGAAAGCTAAAACCTAAAATCTCAATTCCAAAGATCCAAATAAAAATACCCTGCAACTGCCAATAAGTCCAAAACCGTGTATTAAGGACCTTTTTTATAGTATGTGTGACAGTGTGAATGTGGTATCAACTGCCAATAAGTCCAAGTCCAAATATAAAAGAAATTTTCTATGGTTTATTTGTGTAATGTCTTTGTATTGAATGAATTAATAATTTAGGGAAAAAATTTAGAAGTTATAACATCAATGGATTTTTTTTTTCATTTTTTCGAGCCAACCCGCGAGCCAACCCTAACACGACTCGGGTCGGGTTGGGTTGAATTTTCTGGCTCGTTTATTTTTTAAGCCAACCTTATTTTCGGTTTAAACAAGAATTGGGTCGAGTTGAACCGAGTTGACCCGTTTTACCAACCCTACTGGTTATGGTAGTCATTTAGAAAGAGAGCTTATGTGAAACCTTCCCAATGGACAACTGGTAGCAATAAAACGAGCACAAAAAGAATCTATGCAGGGAGAACAAATGCTGGTTTATGAGTATGTTCCAAATGGAACTTTAAAGGATACTATCT
The DNA here is from genome assembly GCF_033153095.1 of Gastrolobium bilobum. Lineage (NCBI taxonomy): Eukaryota > Viridiplantae > Streptophyta > Magnoliopsida > Fabales > Fabaceae > Gastrolobium > Gastrolobium bilobum. The sequence continues at coordinate 48,354 of NW_026896900.1, forward strand.
CAGGTTATTAGGTGAGATCAAATGTGACATATTTATAACTCATTTTTCATTGTACATGATAACATGGATATGATCTATGCAGGGAAATCAGGAATTAGATTGGATTGGATCAGAAGGCTAAAAGTTGCACTTGGTGCTAGCCGAGGTTTGACTTATCTTCATGAACTTGCCGATCCTCCGATCATCATAGGGACATCAAATCAAATAATATTTTGCTGGATGAGTGCTTAAATGCCAAAGTTGCTGATTTTGGTCTCTCCAAGTCTATGGTTGATTGTGAAAAAGATCACATTACCACTCAAGTTAAAAAAGGAACAATGGATGAGTGCCTTTATGTATCTAGCTAGCTTTTTGTATCAAGAGCAGTTCAATTAGATAGCTTTTTGTATCTAGCTTTGTTTCAAATCTCTCTGTTACTCTCTCCTCTCTGTTTGCATCTCTCTCCAAAGCTGGTCTGTTATATGCATAGACAAAGAAAAAGAAAGAAAGAAAAAGAAAGAAAGAAAAAACTTGCAAAAAAACGGAAGTCACCTTATTCCTCACTGTTTTCAAGCTCAAAGGCCCCACAATCATCCTGCACTTAGTTAAGCTTGAAGGGTTGAATTTTTCATCCCAGCTATGGAACTAAATGTATCATTAGTCATCATGATCTCGGTTTAAATCGGATTTTTTGCCCCCGCTTCTGAAAATTACTAACTCTGCCTTTACTCCTACTTATATAAAAATATGCAGGACATGTGAAAATAAGAAAGAGAAAAAGAAAATATGAATCACATATATTTTTATACGTGTATAAGAGATAAAATTATCTTCTATAATATGATAAACATTAATTCTATTTTTTATATCACATTAATTCCAAAGCAAAACGTGACATCAAAATTAAAGGGTTAGTTTTTTTTGTTTTTTGTTTTCTTGATACATACCATATTCCTCACCAAAATAAGGGGCAATATAATCTTACCCATCACCGTCAAAAGTAGAATGGATGGCACTACCACTAAGATCGCTTTTAAAATCCTAACCATTCACCACTGGATTATAATGGAGTGCTATACCATTGAGATGTTCTCTAGGGTTCATGTCTTTTCATCTATCTTGCAGAGGAATCACATATTATTATTCTTTCAATAGACGACTTACAATTAATTAGTTTGCAAGGACCAATAAAAAATCTTTGATTTACATTTTCATTCGGTATTCAATTACCTGTTTAATTATGTTTAAATATTTTATGATATGGAATAGAATTACCATAATATTATTTACATATTTTATGATGAAAAAGAATAAAGTTTTCATTTTATTATATGAAAACAAACAGAACAGTAAATAAATTAATAAATAATAAATCAATTCATTCTACATCTGATAACTTGAAGAAGAAAAAATAAGATAATAATTACATTAGAATGAAATGGATGCCATCAAATTCTATTACATTCCATTCTGTTCTATTTTACACTATTGAAACAATGATAAATAATATTATTTTATTTCATTTTATTCTATGTGACTAGTATTAATTATAAAAAATATATTGACTACTTCTGTATTTAGAAAAAATAATGAAGTATTTGTCATTTTGTCCAACTTTTTGTTCTTTTAATATCACTATACTTATTATTATAATTTTGCTTTTATCCTTCTAGCAGAAATAATTGAAACCCCCCCAAATGTTGCAGTCACAAAGTGGAGAAAATGATTAGACACTTTATATAAAACGAACGGGGACGTTTTTCTTTTTTCTTTTTTTTTGTAAATAACGGTGACGTTTTTCGATTAGTTCAAATTTCACATCATACATTTCTTTTTCAATCTTTATAATAATAATCATGCATCTTTAAAAGAATCAAAGATTGAAGCGTACACGACTTAGATGCTCCAGGGTTTAATACTAAATGACCTCAAATGAGTCAAATAGTCAAATTTGTTATATTCAATTTTTGTTATTAAACAAAAATTATTTAGTTCCAGATAATGAATTGAGTGTTTATTATATGATATGACATAAAAATAGGGAGTGTTCAAATCGAATTACTCAGTAATCAACAAATCAGTGGATACATATAAAAAAATAAAGGAGAATACATCCCTCATTTAACAGCAAAACAAACCTATATTCCTGTTGACCCATCGATAACTGTGTGTAAGCTTTTCTTTGTTTTTTAATTTTTGTTTGACAGTGGAGCCTGTTGCCTTGCTAACAGTTATGCAAGTATGCGTGCAAGTATACGCGACAACAAGTAACATAGAGCTTTTTATGAATCCCAGTTATTGTTCCCACAAGGATCTTTTGGCGTTTTGACTTGGAATAAATTAGTAATTGCTAACAGAACTAAAAATAAAATTAAATCAAATTAAATGCTACTACTATTCTAAACTAGTGTACTGAAAATGTTTTTGTGGAAATTTTCTCTTTTTAAAACAGTGATTTTAGTTGGTGAAAGGATCTTTAACTAAAAATTACTTAACTAAAAGACTTGTAAAATATATTTTTTTAATGATTTTCTCTTAAGTTTTAAAACAGAAAATTAATTTCAGATTTGGATGAAAATACAAAAGGAAAACAAGGATCGATTTTGAAAACAGAATTTGGAAGCAAGTTGGGTGTCAATTTTCCCTTCCTTCATTTGCCATTAGGATGCTTCACTGTTGTCATAGGACCTTGAAGTACCATTTCCTAAAGTTACATGGGGGTAACTTCATCCCTGGAGCCATACCCATTCAGAGAGATCTCTCTCAACTTTCCATGTGCTCACAGTGGGGTCTAGTGTGAGTTATTTTCCAATAATCTCACACCACTAGGAGTAGCCTATGTGTGATCATCACATAATAAACTCAGCAAAAAAAACGCACAGTAAACAAACTGGAATCAACACTTTAAATTTTAAAACATCACTAATAACAAACGAATTCCGGGTACTCTTTCAACCCAACTCTAAGAAAATTAGCTCATCACCACAGGTTGATGAGCTAACAAACAGCAAAGGTACATAATAAAAGCAACAACTTAAAACGTACGACTAGCAAAATATAAAGGCAGAGGCTATCTTCAACAAATAGCTCTGAAATAGTGCTTACAAAAATTACAGAATTCTAAAAACCTAAAAGCATAACAGAGAACAGTAAAATAAAAATTTCCCAAAGGGAAAAGAAAAACTCCCCGAAGAAAGAGAGGAGAAGAGACCTACAAATGCTTTTATCTCCTCCTTTATAGCTGATCCCAGGTCACCTCCTCAAAACGTACGTATGCTCCTCGCTCCACTCGATCGTGCGTGTCCCTTGTACGATTAGCAACGCACCAAAAGGAATCTCCAACCACTACTACTAACAACCTCCAGCTCATCAAGTCGATTGAGGGACTTGTTTGGATTTTTCTGTATCGCACAAAAATCGGTTAGTGTTTGTGTTTTGGTTGGTTTGATTCAAGAATTGAACCGTGAGTGAGGCTAGGGTTCTGTGATTTCGACTGAAATTGAAGGACGGTCTAGATCGGTGAAGGGATTTAGAAGGATCGGTAGAGATGGGGGTCTAAATGAAGGTGGGTTTGCTTGAACGGTTTGTTGTGCTAGGGTTTTTTCCTTATTTCAACTTTTCACTCTACTGAGTTCTTTTGCTTCCCATTCCTTTCTTTTCCTTCTTTTCTTTCTTTTCTGATTTGGGCTTCTCCCAAAATTGCTTTTTTCTTCCTTCGATTTGGGCTTCTGATCAGCAAGGATTAGCCCATTCTTCCTTTATTCTTTTCTTTTCTTCTTTTCTTTTCTGACATGTATTGTAACTTAGCCCAAGCTTTTCTTTCTTCTCTTTGCTTGTAGAAATAACACCAATTGGGCCTGAAAAATACAAAACCAGCCATTAGCACTCAAAATCAGAATCATTCATTTCTATGCAATATTTGGGGTTTTTATTAACAAAAGATATCCTTTTCATTCACATTTTAACATCAAACTACATGTTCTAAGTCACAAATCATGGACTTATCAGAGCCCACCAAAACTTGTGTGCACGAATTTTATTTCTTTTGCGGTTAAAGGAGGGATGTATTTCCCAAAAATAAAATTAGGATGGTAGTTCACCAGTGCTAAGATAGGTTGTGTAAGATGTGGAGAGTATTCAAATATCCTTTTCTTAAAACGTGAATATTGTTACAAGATAGTTGTACGCATATTCTAAGTTATATGGCGAGCTATGATGCATCGACACTTCAAAATATTTGACGTGTCATGTTTGATATTTCCTGACATTTTCTGATACTCTGACACTTCTCGACACTCCATCATGCATTGCAGAGACTCAAAAAAAGGTTCGAAGGTTGTGTTACGTTGTGTTTTTAGTTTAAACTATTAGATTTGTTAGATCACGATTATCATTATATTAAGTTTGACATAAATATATGGGATATCTTATATTTATTTGCAAAATTGACGAATATTATAAGTTTAGTTTCATTTTTTTGTTAAATTATTAAATATTAAATATAATATACACTATATAAATTAAAAATATTATATAGGGAAAAGTGTTTGTTATTTTAAATAACACAACTTATATCCTTTCACTCTCACAAAGAGGTGGGACCCACACCTTTATTTTTTCCTTTCCACTCTCTCTCCTCTTTTATCTATCTCTTTCTCTCACTTAAAATGACACAACTTTATATCCTTTAAAATGATACACACTTTTCCCTATTATATAATATCAAAACGTGTCGAAATCTAGCATTTTTTAGAATTAACTTATCGGAGTGTGGTGTCGTATCTCGTGTCAATGTCGGTGCAACATAGGTGGCGAGTAATTTATATATATATATATATATATATATATATATATATATATAGGGACAAGATCCGTTTACAAACTTTTTTTGCAATTACACTAATGTAGGACCGGTCGTACACTGTGTGATTAATGTAGGACCGGCCCTACATAGTGTAGTTTGTAAACAAAAAAATTTGTAAATATAACTTGCTCCATATATATATATATATATATATATAGGAGAATGATATTGTGACAACCAAGTTGTGTTACTACCAATCAATCTCACCGTTAGATTGATTATGTTGATCCAACGGTTATATTTATTTCCATCTTTGTATGGTCATGATTCCCCATATTTAAAGTGAAAACATTAAATATGAGAAATCATAATCATACAAAGGTAAAAATAAATATAAAGTATTAAATTTGGGAAATCATGACTATACAAAGATGAAAATAAATATAACCGTTGGTTCAATATAATCGATCTAACGGTAAGATTGATTGGTAGTCAATTGGTAATAACACAACTTGGTTGTGAGAATATCTTTCTCCATGTATATATATATTAAGGTGATCGTGAAAAAAAGAAAAAAGAAAAGAAAATATTGATGATGTCAGCCTTATCTGCACGGAACAAAATGAAAAAAATAAAATAATGAGTTAAAGATGGGTCTAAAGTTGCATGTTCAGTTTCAGTCTATGTTTGTGTCTGTTGTGTCCTTTTCAATGGTGGCTGATATGCTGATTTGGCTTCCTTGTCGCCATCGAGAACATGACGTCTATCTCCCCCACATTCCCACTATTGCTATTTAGTAATATCATTCATTCATGGACCATATATGATATATGGAACAATAATGATTTTTCAAACCAATAGCTCTCAATAAAAATGGATTTACCAAACCCCACTAAACCATTTTTCTTTCGCTTTCGTCCTTCATTGGAAACCATTATTAACTCACACCCCTCTTCAAAAGGACTATGTGTTTGTCCTCCAAGTACAAATCTCTCTCATTCCACTTTCCTCTCCCTCAAAAAAACTTGTTTTGAAAAAAAGAAAAAAAGAAAAAACTTTTGTGTGTGCGTGTGTGTCTATCTTGGTCGTGACTTGCAGCGTTTGGTGGCGGTGCCGGAGAGTGGAGACAACAGCCATTGTTACTGTATGTCAGTGGAATATTACAGTGGACTTTACTACGGTGAGCTAGCTAACCCTTTACAATGGCCAGAGTTCAGGAAAAAGCGACGCCTTGTTGCGCGGCAGAAAGTAACAACCGCACAACTTCTTCTGCGGCTCCCCAACAACCACCACCACCACCACAACAACAACAACCACAACGACCCTCCGTCGCCACCTTCATTTCCGCCGTCGATTCCCACCCTGATCCTCCTCCCAAAACCGCTTCTGCCAAAGGTTCTTTTTTTTTTTCATTTTCAAATTTTCGGGGATTTTAATAATTTATATATTTTTTTTGCCGAGCTTGTTTTGGTGTAATTTGACTTGATCACCTTCTGTGTTCCCAATATAATTATGCGAAAATTGTTAAGAGTAGAATAAACAAATTAGTCATACCAAAAGTAGTTAAAATTGTTTCCAAATAGTTGTTGTTTTAGTGGAAGGAAAGATAGTGTGTTCAATTTCTGATAGTTCGTAACTCTTGAGGAGTGTGAAGAGGCTGAAACCAAAAACAGGACTAGTTGCCCGCTAGAATTATGCACACCGATTGATATCTAAAAAAAAAAAAGTTTTAAAGCCACTGATATTGGTTTAACTGTGAGGGATTTGAGTGAGTAGTCTGCATGAGATCGTAAGTTCAGACCTCAGTATCACTATTGTATAAAATGTTTTTGCACTTGCGGATAATTGCAGATAAGTTATTTGCATTTATCACCAAAACGACGTAGTTTTAGTATTGAAATCTTAAAAAATTATAAATATAAAGACTATTATAACCCTGAAATAAATTAAAATTACAAAAACACCATGATTTCTGTCCTAAAACGACGTCGTATTGGACTTACTGCAGATAACTTATCTACAGTAACCGCAGAAAAAGAAAACAAAAAAAAGAATAGTTTTATTTTGAGTCAATTTATTTGAGTATATCTTTTTTGTCTTTCCCTCCGTGCTAATTTACTGAATCCAAATTTTATTATATTTGACTATCAGCTACTAAACACAGTTTAAAAGTCCTTTCGTTATTTGCATGCTTGATTGATTACTTTTGATAATCACTGCATGTTCTCTAAAGAGTAGTATTGTATTGAGTTCGTTTAGTTGTCTTCCTCTATTATAATTATCTGACTCCTAATTTCATTTCAATTTTACTATCATTTCCCTCATATACTTGGCCTATAAAACAGAGTAGCACTAGCACACTCCTTTTCTTAATTGCAGTTGCATACATGGTAAATACACACAGCATGTTTTCTTATCCTGTGTTTCTTTTTGTGTTTATTCTCAATTACATGCCTTGTTCTTTTTTTGAACTTCTCTATGTACTTCTTGGTGGGATAATAGAAGTTTCAACTTGTCATGCAGGATAACTTAATTGAATGAATTGCCATGTTTCCTTTTAATTGCATAAAGAAAGATTCAAAACTGTTGAGATTTGTTTTTCTCTAATAATTAACTTGTATTCCTTCTTAATTGGAGACCAATGGGATAGACCTTCTATGGTAATCTGTAGTTTATGCAGTCCTTTTATGTGTTTGATTGACGAGGAACACTCCTATCTGTAAGTGTTTTTTTATGCTTCAACTGTGTTGCTACGTTGAATTTACAGAGAGATTGGGAAGCCTTGCTTTGTACTGAGTTTTATGTCCTTTCTGACCTTTTGTTGTTCTTTGTCTTTTCTGTTGTAGGGGATTTCTTATCCTCCCCCTAGTTTAACTTCTCTTTTTTCTTTATTTAATAAAATTTCTTCTTCCATCCAAAGTTAAAAAAATGTTTCCTGTGGCATAGGTATCACAGTCATGGTGAGAGCTCAAACCTGCCACCCTTTGGATCCACTATCTGCTGCTGAAATATCTGTCGCCGTAGGAACTGTTCGGGCAGCTGGGGCAACACCTGAGGTACATAATACATTTATCTCTTTCAGTGTAGATTTTGCTTGAGTTTAATACACCAAGTAATGGCAAAACCATGTTAGATGTTGCCTACCAGGCCATAACTACATATCACTGTGTTTGCATGTTGATGATGTTCTTTGATAATCTTGTCAGGTGAGGGATAGCATGCGCTTTATTGAAGTAGACTTGGTTGAACCAGAAAAGCATGTTGTTGCCTTAGCAGATGCGTATTTCTTCCCTCCTTTCCAACCATCACTGCTTCCCAGGACAAAAGGTGGACCTGTGATTCCAACTAAACTTCCTCCAAGGAAAGCAAGACTAGTTGTTTATAATAAAAGGTCAAATGAGACAAGCATATGGATTGTTGAACTTACAGAAGTTCATGCAGCAACTCGAGGTGGACACCATAGGGGCAGAGTGATTTCTTCTACAGTTGTTCCAGATGTTCAGCCTCCAATGGTAAAAATATATACTACTCATTCATTTTTATTCTTCCTTTAAATGTTGCTGCCTATTAGGATTGGTAGAGTCTTCCTAGTCCCCATGTTAATTGATAACTAAATTATTTTTCCTTTTTCTTTCCCAATTTTTTTATGCGGAAGTTTGTAACTTGTTTGCCTTTTAGAATTTTTATGGCTTTTCTAAAACTTGAATGAAGTTCTTAAAGAATGGATATCTTGCAGAACATCAATGGTTCTTTATTGTTCTCGAGAAGCCAGTGGCACAATCTATTTTAGTTACATTACTTTGTGGTGTGAATTTGTTAACCTTGCTGAATTGAAAAAGCTTTGGCATTACTTGCGTGGATGGATTACAGAATTGGAATCACCACTCTTATACTATTGTTCTTTGTCAATCCTAAGAAGTTGTTGGCACCGTCATGTTTTTTGTTTAGTAGTATGACATTATTCCTGTTAGAAGTAATGTTAGCTTTTTTGGTGACAAATAGAATATCTAAATCCAAAAATAACATGCATGCAGATTGACTTATAAGATTATTGGGAATTTCATGTATACAAGGAATGTCATTGACCTTCATTTCATGTAATCATCGTGACATGGTAGGCCAATTGATGTAGAACCAAGTAACCAAACACATGAACAACTATGAAAATGATATTTGTAGTCCTTTACACAAACTAATTTCTAAATATAAAGTAATATTGAAACAGGGATAGAGATCTCCCTTTGCAATCAAAGGATCAAATCCTAACTCACGATTTAGAAACCGTAGTCTATGTAGCACCGATACGGACACGGGACACGTGACACGATACGATACGACAATCTGACACGTTAATACTAAAAATTGTTAGATTTCGACACGTTAGGACACATTTTGATATTAAACAATATTTTTAATTTATGTAGTGTATATTATATTTAATATTCAATAATTTAACAAAAAAACGAAACTAAACTTATAATATTCATCAATTTTGCAAAGAAACATAAGATATTCCAAATATTTATATTAAACTCAATAAAATGGTAATCGTAATCCAACGAATCTAATAGTTGAAACTAAAAACTCAACATAGCGCAACCTTTGAACTTTTTTTTTAATTTCTATAATGCGTGTTGGAGTGTCGGGGAGTGTCGGACACGACACGTTAAGGTTTTTGAAGTGTCGGTGCTTCATAGACCGTAGTTCCCCAATGGAAGCTCTGATCAGATTTGTCATCATTCTGTATCACCTATACAAAATGGATTCTGGTGCACATGAATGGAGCCAAATAAGTGTGTTGAGAACTATTCCAAATTGTGATAATTAATGCGACTACTACACTGACCTCCTAGTTCTTATTTCCATTATTTTCAAATCAACATTGTTTGTGTTGTTCACTTTACACATATAGGATGCTGTGGAATATGCTGAATGTGAAGCAGTTGTAAAGGACTTTCCTCCATTTCGAGAAGCAATGAAGAAGAGAGGGATTGAGGATATGGATCTTTTGATGGTGGATCCCTGGTTAGTTACTGCTTCAAGATGATATGATTGACATTTATGAGAATTTACTCATCTGTCTTATTCTCTAATTCTTCTGTTGTTGAAACTTACAGGTGTGCTGGATATCACAGTGAAGCTGATGCTCCTAGCCGCAGACTTGCTAAACCACTATTCTTTTGTAGAACTGAGAGTGACTGCCCTATGGAAAATGGCTATGCGCGTCCAGTTGAAGGAATCCATGTACTTGTTGATATGCAAAATATGGTTGTTCTTGAGTTTGAAGACCGTAAACTTATCCCCCTTCCCCCTGCTGATCCACTGAGAAATTATACTTCTGGTGAAACCCGGGGAGGAGTTGACCGAAGTGATGTGAAACCCTTACAGATTATTCAGCCTGAAGGTCCAAGTTTTCGTGTCAATGGGCACTTTATTGAATGGCAGAAGGTGGTTGCATGTCTACGTACATTTTCCAAAACTATTTATTAGCCATACTGAGAACTGCTAAAACTAATTTCCCATTTTGCAGTGGAACTTTCGTATTGGATTTACTCCCAGGGAGGGTTTGGTTATTTATTCAGTAGCCTATATTGATGGAAGTCGGGGGCGAAGGCCAGTGGCCCACAGATTGAGTTTTGTTGAGATGGTGGTCCCTTATGGAGATCCAAATGATCCTCACTATAGGAAAAATGCTTTTGATGCTGGGGAAGATGGCCTGGGTAAAAATGCTCATTCTCTCAAGAAGGTCAAAGCATTTGCTTTAATTTCAATCATTCTTATCTTAATTTGTTCTCCTTTTTCAGCGTAGATGAAATTGAAATTGTTTTGCTTGATGTCATTATTCAGGGTTGTGATTGTTTAGGGTATATCAAGTACTTCGATGCACACTTCACTAACTTTTACGGAGGTGTTGAAACAATTGAGAATTGTGTTTGCTTGCATGAAGAAGATCATGGTATTTTATGGAAGCATCATGATTGGAGAACAGGTTTGGCTGAAGTTCGACGGTCTAGAAGGCTGTCAGTGTCTTTTATATGCACTGTGGCTAACTATGAGTATGCATTTTTCTGGCACTTTTATCAGGCAAGTTAATTATCTGTGGTCTATGCATATATTTGTGAGTCTGTCAAATGATATTGGTGGAACAATCAATGATTTTGAGGCCTAGTGATATATACTTCCTTTCCTTTAAATACATGCAAGGAAGTATCTCAGGTAGTAAGTTTGTGTAGAGTCCTGGGAGGGATTCAAGAGGAGGGTCGTTCTGTGTACCCTAGCAACTAAATCAGAATTTTCATCAGATTGGTATGAATGCTTGCATCATTATATTATACTGTGGAGACATATTCTATTTCAATGATTTCAACTATAGCATGATTATTAAATTTATGCCTTTTCTCATCTTACATTTTAAATTGTTTTTCCAATCTCTCCCCTGGTATTTAATAATGGTTTTTGGTGGATCTAAATGTTCAAACTTCAAGAATGCTAGTTGGTTGCCTCTGTAATTCTGTATTTGTGCTTTCATTCTTGCAGGATGGAAAAATAGAAGCTGAGGTCAAGCTCACAGGAATTCTCAGCTTAGGAGCATTGCAACCAGGTGAAACTCGAAAATATGGCACAACTATTGCACCTGGATTATATGCACCTGTCCACCAACACTTTTTTGTTGCTCGTTTAGACATGGCAGTAGATTGTAAGCCTGGGGAAGCATTTAATCAGGTCAGCATGCAATTTTGTGTTCAAGTGGGAAGGGCGTTTAATGTAGAAGACAAATTTTTCTTGTCGCCTACACGTCCCAAAATTTATAATAATAGTAATAGCATGAACTACAATTAGGTGTCGTGCATTCTATAGCAGGAAGATGAGCAGGAATGAAATGTATTTTAAAGAATACCATATATTAAGGGTACATAGTAGGTTCTCACCGCTTCTTAATGTCTTTTAATTACTAACTACCATGATTTTTGACATTGCCACCCATTACTATATGAGGTTTCTTTTCTTTTGTGTTGATTTCCATATTGAACTTCTGGTTTTGTGACTTAAGTAGTTCATTATATGGTTCCTTTTAGATATAAATGTCTTTCTTTTCCATCACTAAGTGTTGTAAATATTGGTTATTTAATTATTATTATTTGTTGTATTGGGCCAAGCCCATTAGGTCAAGTATTAGGTCAAGTATTAGGGTTTTTCATTCTCTATAAATAGAGACCTTTTTGTACAGATTATTTACACAATTAATAATATTTTTCTTATTACTCTTTTCAAGTTGGTATCAGAGCTCTCGATCCTGAGGGCTCTGCTTCCGCAATTACCTCCGTTAAAACAGAAACCTTCTTTCTTAGCCTCTTGCCGCCATTAGCCGTCACCGGAAATTTTTTTCGGTGGACCTTTTGGACCAAGAGGACCAATTTTCAAATCCTTTTTCTCTGATCTATCAGCTTACGGACGTGTTATAATCGTTTGACGACCGGATCTTCCCAAAACAACACAAGGCCGCTACTGTTCATCGCGTTTTGGACACTTTTCTGGCGACCTTTCAACTCCGACCGGCCACAGACAGGTTCGCGACCGTCGGACGACCTCGCCGCAGAAATTTCAGCTCCGGCGGCCGCCGCACACGCTCTCACGCGCCGCCACACTCCCGGCGAGTGAGGCCCACTCGCAGACACCTCCACCGGAGCGTGGGCCACTTTTTCCAGCTCCGGCCAAAAAGTTTTCTGATCTTCTCTTCATCCTCTTTCTGGATCTGTGCTCTCCTCTCAGTTCGGACGTCGTTTGGTATTTTTTTTTGTGATTTTTGGCTTCTTGGTGTTATCCTTTGACCATTTTTTGTGCAGTATGACCTCTTCTCAAAGGAGTTCCTTTACAAAGTTTTTTGATGGTGCATCTTCTAGACCTAAGAGAGATGATCGATGGTGTTCTTATTGTAAAAGAACAGGTCATATCAAGGATCTATGCTTTCGCCTCCATGGAAAGCAAACTGTCTTAGAAAAGATGGTTAGGATGCGTGGTCAACCGCATTTACTAAAATAACTTCTGCACCTAATGAGACCCAACCTGCATTTCGTCCAGATGAGTTGGAACGGCTCCGAATCATCCTTGATTCTCTGAGTAAGCCATCTGATACTAGTGCTTTGACTATGACTGGTATGAGCTCCAAAACTTATTCTTTCCTTTCTTCATGTAATGATTTTAAACATTCTTGGGTTGTTGATTCTGGTGCTACTGATCATATGGCTTGTTGTGTTGACTCCTTTACTTCTTATCATCCCATCATTGGAACTCATACAATAGCCGTAGCTGATGGCTCACATACATTAGTTGCGGGTTCTGGTGACATAAACTTACAGCAGTCCTTACATCTTAAAGATGTTCTTCATGTTCCTAAACTCTCCACAAATCTTCTTTCTATTCATAAAATTACAAAAGATTTGAATTGTACTGTAACCTTCTTCCCTACCCATTGTGTTCTTCAGGATCTCGCCACAGGGAAGACGATTGGTAATGCTAAAGAGCAAGGTGGGTTGTACTATCTGGTGTCACAATCTCCCGCAACTAAAGTAACAGATCACATCTTGATGTCTCATGTTCAATCAACTGCTGATTCTTTGATTTGGCTTCATCATAAGCGTTTGGGACATCCTCCATTTAGTTTACTCAAGTCTTTATTTCCGTCATTGTTTTTGTCTAAGCCTGTTGAGTCTTTTCATTGTGATGTTTGTGAATTTGCTAAGCATCATCGTGTGTCTTTTCCTTCTAGTATTACTAAGAGTGTTGCACCCTTTGATCTTATTCATTCTGATGTTTGGGGTCCTTCTAAAGTCCCTCATGCTTCTGGAAATAGATGGTTTGTTTCTTTTATTGATGATTGCACTTGTGTCACTTGGGTTTACTTAATGCGTGAAAAGTCTGAGGTACCACAACTGTTCTTTCAATTTTATAAAATGGTTGAGACCCAATTTGGTAAAAAATTCAAGAGACTAAGAACAGATAATGGTACTGAATATGTTAATCACAGTTTTTCTCAATTTATACGAAATAACGGTATGATTCATGAACTTGCTTGTGTTGACACCCCCCAACAGAATGAGGTTGCTGAAAGAAAAAATCGTCACCTTCTTGAAGTGGCTCGTGCATTAATGTTTCAGACACATGTACCCAAATACTATTGGGGAGATGCTATTCTTACTGCAGCATTCTTGATCAACCGTTTACCCACTCGGGTACTTGACCATGTAAGTCCTATTCACTCTATGACTTCTTTTTTCCCTTCTATTCCAACTATGAGTCTTCCTCCACGAGTGTTTGGATGTGTTGCTTTTGTTCATGTTCATAAACATCATCGCAGTAAGTTGGACCCTAGGGCTATTAAATGTGTTTTTCTTGGTTATGTTCCTGATAAGAAGGGCTACAAGTGTTATCACCCTGGTAGTAGGAAATTTTTTGTTTCTATGGATGTTACATTTCAGGAATCTGAGTCCTTTTTCCAAGGTCCTCATCTTCAGGGGGTGAATCCTTCACCAGAAAACTCATCACCTCCCTTCTTTGAGTTTGAATCTTCAGTGTCTACTCCTTTACCTGTGTCAGTATATCCTCCTCTTGTTCCTGTTCCTCCTGTGTCTGATCCTCCTGTGAGTGATCCTCCTGTGACTGATCCTCCTGTGACTGATACATCAAGTACACGAGAGATACGGAAGATTATGACACCTGAGTTGGTATATCAAAGAAGGAAACAACCCACTGGTAAGTCCTGAATCTCATATTTCTGATCATGATGTTAATACTTCTGATGACTTACCCATTACTACTGATTCAGATGATTTACCCATTGCTCTTAGAAAAGGAAAAAGATCTTGTCCCAAAAAATCTTGTTCTTCCTGTCCCTCTTGTACTCAATGCCCTATCTCCCATTTTGTTTCCTCTGCTAATCTTTCTGTGCAGCACAAAAGCTTTGTTTCAGCACTAGACTCTATTGCAATCCCAAAATCAGTACATGAAGCCTTGAAAGATGGGAATTGGGCTCAAGCCATGCAAGAGGAAATGAATGCGTTGGAGAAAAATAAAACATGGGAGGTTATTGATAGACCTAATGGAAAGAAAGCAGTAGGGTGCAGATGAGTTTATGCCCTGAAATATAATTCTGATTGAACTCTTGAGAGATACAAGGCTCGGTTAGTTGCCAAAGGTTACATTCAAACCTATGGCATTGATTATGAAGAAACATTTGCTCCAGTTGCAAAGATGAATACGGTGAGAGTCTTGTTATCCCTTGCTGCCCATTACAATTGGGATATAAATCAATTTGATGTGAAAAATGCTTTCCTCAATGGTGAGTTAGAAGAAGAAGTCTACATGGAAATCCCGCCTGGTTTTGATTCTGTGAAGGGAGAAAATAAAGTTTGTAGATTGAAAAAGGTCTTATATGGATTGAAGCAGTCACCTCGTGCCTGGTTTGGAAGGTTTACTAAGATTATGATGACCTTAGGATACAGACAAAGTCAAGGAGATCACACTCTTTTCTTCAAGCACTCCCGTAATGGGAAGCTTACTGTGCTCCTTGTATATGTTGATGATATTATTATCACAGGTGATGATTTTGTGGAGAAACAAATTCTGCAAACACGGCTTGCCTCTGAGTTTGAAGTCAAAGACCTTGGGAAACTGAGATATTTCATAGGGATAGAAGTAGCTCATTCAAGGAAAGGAATTTTTATCAGCCAGAGGAAATATGTTCTTGATCTTCTCAAAGAAGCAGGAAAGCTCGGGTGTAAACCCTCTAATCCTCCTATTGAGCAGAACCACAAGATAGGCTATGAAGAGCAGAGTCCTCCAGTTGATAAAAGACAATATCAACGGCTAGTTGGGAAATTGATATATCTGGCTCATACTAGACCAGACCTAGCTTATGCTGTTAGTGTTGTCAGTCAGTTTATGCACGATCCAAAGGGGAAACACATGCAGGCAGTAGAGAGAATTCTTTAGTATCTTAAAGCTACTCCTGGTAAAGGCTTGTTATTCCGACATGATGGCAATCTCTCTTTAGAAGTTTACACTGATGCTGATTATGCTGGATCCGTGACTGACCGTCGTTCTACCACTGGTTACTGCATGTTCTTTGCGGTAACTTGGTGACATGGAGAAGTAAGAAACAAGATGTGGTCGCCAGATCAAGTGCAGAAACTGAATTTCGAGTTGTGGCTCAAGGCATTTGTGAGTTATAGTGGCTGAAAATTGTACTTGATGATCTCAAAATAAAATATGAGGGACCTATGAAGCTGCTATGTGATAATAAGTCCGCTATTTGTATAGCTCATAATCCAGTTCAACATGATCGGACTAAACATATTGAGGTTGACCGTCATTTCATCAAAGAGAAACTTGATAGTGGGCTGATTACCACTCCATACATTCCCATGGGCGTCAATTGGCTGATCTATTAACAAAGGGGCTTCCTTCAGACAGATTTCAAGAACTTACTAGCAAGCTGAGAATGATAAATATCTATTCCTCAGCTTGAGGGGGAGTGTTGTAAATATTGGTTATTTAATTATTATTATTTGTTGTATTGAGCCAAGCCCATTAGGTCAAGTATTAGGGTTTTTCATTCTCTATAAATAGAGACCTCTTTGTATTTACACAATTAATAATATTTTTCTGATTACTCTTTTCAAGTCTAAGTTTCATAAAAATGACAAAGCATAAACTGATATCCTCGCTCCCTCTGCGCAGGTTGTTGAGATGAATGTCAAAGTTGAAGAACCAGGAAAGAATAATGTTCACAACAATGCATTTTATGCTGAGGAAAATCTGCTTAAATCAGAAATGGAAGCAATTCGTGATTGTGACCCTTTATCTGCTCGTCATTGGATTGTAAAGTTCTTTCCACTTTTTAATTCCCCCCCCCCCCCCCCCCCCCCCAAGAAAAAAATCATAAAAGAAAAGCAAAGAAGCAAAATCAATGGTTAAATTTTTCCCTGGGTGAATATTTTTCCCCGTGTTGCTGTCTACTTTAAATATTGTAGCAGGGACAATCTGTAAAATTTTCAAATTTAGCTGCTGTTTTATGCTTTTCTTTTCTTTGAGTAGGAAGGATGTTGCATAGTGTTTGTGCTACCTATATATGTTAAATTTATTTACATAAAATGGCAAACCTTAGCTTATAAGCCTAGGGTAGGGGTGAAGGTCGATTATACATAGTCTTTCCCTTGTATTTTTACAAAGAGATTGATAAAGGAACAACCCTACAGCTGCCTCCAACCTTCAATTTATTTACATAAATCAAGATTGCATAATTCTGGTTGTCATATTGATTTAAGATTGCAAGGTAATAGTATCATAGACCTCATACTATATTGTTGAAAAACCATTGGCAATTAAATTTTTCTTGTAGATGTATATCTATTCTGGTTGTGGTTCCAGGAGGCTTTTACTTTTATTTTTATTTTTGACATCGGGAATCTGTATTGACACAACAATGTGTTTTATGTTAGGCTGTTAGCTAGTTCATCATCTCTTTCTTCTACTGACTGTATTTTAATTTTTTCCAAGTGCATATTTTCTACAGGCATATTAACCATGTCTGGAGTTATGTTTTTTCAATGTTGGAATTATTTACTTGTTTGAAGAAACCTTAGCTTCCATCTTGAGTTGCTTAAGTACATTTTCTGTTTTAGGTTAGGAACACAAGGACTGTAAACCGAACTGGACATCTAACAGGTTACAAGCTAGTACCTGGCTCAAATTGTTTACCTTTGGCTGGTTCAGAGGCCAAGTTTTTGAGAAGAGCAGCTTTCTTGAAGCACAATCTTTGGGTTACTCCTTATGCTCGCGATGAATTGCATCCTGGAGGAGAGTTCCCTAATCAGAATCCACGCGTTGGAGAGGGTTTGGCTACTTGGGTTAAGCAAAATCGACCACTGGAAGAAGCTGATATAGTTCTTTGGTTAGTTCATTATACAATTTGCACTTACTAGACATAAGGTCATGTGAGACGATCTCAGCAGTCCATAAATAAATCAACAAATCAACTGATATCCTTTTCTCACTCTTTATCCTATTGCACTTTCCATAACAGTTGATTTGTCTTTAGACAATTGAGATCGTCTTATATGACACTATATCACGTGAAAGGAAACATTTCCCTATACACTTGCTTTATACATGCCACTCCTTCAATGCACTTTTCCATTGCATACTTGAATATGCAGTGGAGCTGAGCTGGTTGGCTTGTGGTGACATCAATCACTGGTAATAGAGGAGGAGAGAGAAAAAATGTTAAAATAGGTAGTTGCAAAATCATAACCGTTGATTTACCTTTGTATGATTGTGATCTTCTCACATGATCATATCATGTTTTTTTTCCACATGAGAGGATCAATTTCCATCACTGATAGTTGTTGTCTTGGTCGTTTTGTTGTGGTTATGTATTTTCTTACATATGTCATCTTATTTGGTGGAAATGTTCCAGGTACGTATTTGGAGTGACACACATTCCTCGATTAGAAGACTGGCCTGTTATGCCCGTGGAACGAATTGGTTTCATGCTCATGGTATTCCATTCACCATAAGCTTATGTCTTTGTCATTCTTTTTTTCATGTCCAAATTTCAAATGAGATTCATATTGAAATACTTTGCACTCAAATATTACAAGATTATGTGCTCATACAACATCTGAAATTGAACTTTGTCTTCAAATTTGATAAACCATGTTACTTTACAAAATTAGGCACTAGTATTTGGGAGTATTCAGCAGCACCTATGGAATAAAGTTGTTTACTTGGAAACATAAAATATACTAATTTTGTATACATACAATTTATGATGCAGCCACATGGGTTTTTCAATTGCTCACCAGCAGTGGATGTTCCCCCAAGCCCAAGTGACTTGGATGATAAGGAGAATGGCATGCCTGCCAAGCCTATTGTTAATGGACTCATTGCCAAGCTCTGAAAGGACCAAAAGCAGAGACATTCAGGCTCATTTATCCCTTTTATATGGTTATGTTCATCAAATCAATGGGTGGTTCAATTTAATCAAATATTGAATACTACTGCTTGTTTATTGATTTGCATGTAATATGATGTTTGTAAAAATTATGTTGATATTTGTGAAAGGATTGTTCATTATCTAAATATCCATGACATACCTACCCAGCATGAATTGGTTTGATTATGATGGCTCAAGGATAAACGAAATAGCGAACAGACTTGTAATCTAAGTTTGATTTTGTGTTAAAATTAATTAGCCTGGCAAATATTTTATATTCCATTTGATTTTATTACCTCTATAGCTTCTTTAGTCCTAATAGAGATGTTACCTAACCGTCGTAAGCATTATATTATCTTGAAAAATAAATGTTGACTCAATCAATCATGTACACGTGGCAATAATTTCTAACATTGTCAGGTTCTAGTTGTGTAGGGAATTTCCAGAGAGAAGTTTCGTTTTTATTTGTACATATTTTTTGAGTTTTCGGCATTCAAATTGGGACAACGATCATTCTAACACATTTTTTTTAAAAAAAAAACATAAATGTGGGAACTCGGTTCCCTCAACTCGGCTAAGAAGCTGTTTCACGGAAGTCAATCAACAAGATCCTGGATCTCGACAATTTTACCTCGGCCTGAACTTTACCAGGTCGGACAGCGTAGTGGAAAAACTAAAACAAAGGGGAAAGAGAGAAAGAGAACACAAACAGTTTTAACGTGAGAAAACCTTCTCTAATAAAAAAGTAAAAACTCATGAGACTTAGTCCAGTTCAAACATTCACTATGAAAATAATGGGTACAAAGAATCAAGATTCACCAAAGTGGTGGTTAACACAACTTCTCCAACAATGGTGATAATCAAACTTCCCTAGAGATGTTTCACTCAAACTCTCTCTAGAGATCTCTCAAATACAAAGCTTAAAGTTTTGCTCACAAATCTCTCAAATCATCTAGCCTCCATCCACAGCTAATGAATATATAGAGGAGGTGAGATCTAGGGTTTAGGGTTTTTGGAAAACCCCTATATGGGCTTGAACTTAACATTGAAGGAGGAAGCCCAACAAATCTCCCCCTTCGACTTCAATGTGTCGGCTTCAGCATCAACTCAGCTCCTTCACAGCAGTCTTCAAATTTTCTTGTTGGAACCAGCTTTGTCATCATATCGGACCAATTTTGGTCAGTGTGCACTTTGACGAGTTCGAGCTCTCCACCTTCCACCACATCCCGGATCCAGTGATACCTCACATCAATGTGCTTAGTGCGGGAGTGATAAGTCGAATTCTTCGCAAGATGGATTGCGCTTTGATTGTCACAACCTAGCTCGTACTTGTCTTGATCATGGCCGAGTTCCATGAGGAACTTCTTCATCAACAGCATCTTTTTGCTTGCCTCAGTAGCGGCAATGTACTCAGCCTCGGTTGTCGATAGTGCAACACACTTCTGAAGTCTTGATTGCCAAGAGACAGCTCCTCCGCCAAATCTCATCATGTATCCCGTCGTTGACTTCCTCGAGTTAGAATCTTCCCTAAAATCAGAATCTGAGTAGCCTTGTGATAGTCCTCAAGAGTTGAGGCCCATTAAGTGCAAATTGTTCCACAAAACCCATGTTTTGGTTATAAATCACGCCCTTTAACCTTCTTCTTTTCATATAGAGCAACTGTTTTGAATAGTGGACCAGAGCAATGCCGAAAGTGGGAATTAAGGTAGACCTGAAGCAAATTTAACATTATCTTTTTCACATATGACTATTGGGTTAGTTTGCTTTGTTCAGGACACCTACGGCCCACCAAAAGGAACCACAAAATGAAGAGAGAAGAAGGAGTGTTGCGCAGAAAGGAAAAAGAAGTCTGCTATAGTACAACAGCAGTCAAAAGAAGCAATGGGGAGCTGCCTCGTCAGCTACAGCAGAGAAGGTGAAGGTGCTGCCTCTGCTGCAGTACGAAAGCAAAGAAGCTGAGCAATGGGGAGCCGCCACGTCAGCTACAGCAGAGAAGGTGAAGGTGCTGCCTCTGCTACAGTACGAAAGCAAAAAAGCTGAGCAATGAGGAGCCGCCACGTCAGCTACAGCAGAAGGAGTGGAGGTGCCACCCTGAATCCGATACTCCTACTCACAAAGGGAGCCAAAAGCAAGGGGGACCACTTCCATTTAAGGCCAAGCTGGCAAGAAGCAAAGCTACCATTGGAGAGGATTTAGACAAAGCATGACCCTTGATGAAAGGAACAATGGAGATCAAATGAAGAACCCTATAAAAGGAACAAGCAATCCTCATAAAGAGGAGGATCAGCACCCATCCTAGGACTGGTTGTCTCTTTGTTTTCTTATTTCTTTGTAAAAATGCTCATTAGGAGCTAACTTCCTCTAAGTAGGTGAGGGTTCCATAGAAGTAATCCCTTTTGTCTTAGGATAGCTTTGTAAGGAACACATATTTTATAAATGAATTTTGAGTTGCTCTTTGGTTTAATTTATTGATTTTGTGAAACCCTTTGGGCTGGCAACCTCATCCCGGGACCACTCGGTTGATGAAACACTGACAAAGGCGTGTGGAGCATTCTCAAAATCCTGGGGTAGTTTAGCTTGAAGAAAGGAGGGATAAACACCTGGAATGGGGAGCACTGCCATGTGAATCCATGCTCTTTTGAGAAGGCAGCATGGTTTCCTTGCATATAACTCCAAGTACTATGGAGTAACGTGGAGAGTAAGGCCTTACCCTATGCTTACCTATAGCAAAACAAGGGAAGGAGCAAAATCCACTTGTAAAATATGCTACCAGGCAGGGTTAACCAAAGGGATGAAAACATGGAACCCGTAACACCTACTTGATCTTTTTCTTTCTGAAATTAATCTTAACTCAATTCCTATCACAACCTTTTCCTCACGATAACTGAACTGTGTTTTACTAGCTGATGCTCTTACTTTCATTTCGTTGACTGCTCTTAAAGTTACTTCAATTGATGCCATTTTATTCGATGACCATGCTAAGTCATTCACTGCTCTCATCTGGTTCAGAATGGTTAACATTGTTTAACTAGCTGCCCAGAGATTGCTCTTTGTGAAGCTTAGCTGAGAATAGTGATTTCTTTTATTGCTCCATTTTACAAATTAAGTTTCCTTTAGCGCTTCTTACTTCACAACTGCTCCCTGAGGACGATAAATCTGGGGCTATAATACCCTATATTGCTTGACACGTACGCTTGCGTATAGTTGAAGAGGGTTGCTCTTAGTCAGAGTAGATTGCTCCTGTTGGCAATCCTGATTACTACTCTACACTCTTGCTCTCTGAAAGAAATATTCCCGAGCAACTCTCGGTTCGACCAAGCACCTTACAACTCGGCTTTGCCTTCTCCAAATTGGAGACATAAGTTGGTTGTACCTCAGAGGTACTTGAAGATCCACTTCACTGCTTCCCAGTACTCTTTGCTGGGGTTTGACAAATACCGGCTTACCATTCCAACATCATACGCCAAATTGGGTATAGTGCAAACCATTGCATACATCAAGCTTCCGACGGCGGATTGGTACAGGATCTTCAACATCTCGTCTTTGTCTTCATCAGATCTCGGACATTGCTTCTGGTTCAGTTTTATGTGTCCGGCTAGGGGGGTGCTCACTGTTTTGGTTTTGTCCATGCTGAATCTTTTCAGAATCTTCTCAATATACTTCTCTTGACTTAGCCACAGTAGCTTCTTTTGTCTATCTCGGATAATCTTGATTCTGAGAATCTGCTTTGCAGAGCCGAGGTCCTTCATTACGAAGGACGAGCTCAACGCCTTCTTCAAGGCGGCTATCCTCGATTTGTCTTTCCCTATAATAAGCATGTCGTCAACATATAATAACAAAATCAAAAAATCTCCGGCCTTATACCTCTTCACAAATACGTAGTGGTCGGCATCTGTCTTCTCAAACTTATGATCAGTCATGAATGATTCAAACTTCTTATACCATTGTCGAGGTGCTTGCTTCAAGTCATAGAGGCTTTTCTTCAACCGACATACTAAGTCTTCTTGGTCTGGAGCTCGGAACCCCTCAGGTTGTTCCATATATATTTCTTCTTCTAAATCACCATGAAGAAATGTCGTCTTCACATCCATTTGTTCTACCTCGAGGTCCATCGAAGCCGCCATAGCTAAGACATTTCGGACCGAGGTCATTTTCACCAGAGGAAAAAAAATCTCCTCAAAGTCTACTCCTTTCTTCTGATTGCAGCCTTTCACTACAATTCGGGCTTTGTATCTCGGCTTCTGCCCGTTCTCTTCGTTCTTAATCTTGTAGAACCATTTATTTTTCAGAGCTCGTCTTCCTTCTGGCAACTCGGTCAGCTCATAAGTCTGATTCTCGTGCAGAGACTTCATCTCGTCTTGCATTGCCTTTTCCCATTCTTCTTTCTCTGAGCTCGTCACAGCCTCATCATAACTCTAAGGCTCACCGTCTTCAGCAACGACGATGTATTCATCAGATGGGTATCTTGTAGAAGGTCTTCTTTATCGAATTAGATATCTCGGCTGTTCTTCAGCTTGAGAACCCAATTCATCATTCTCATCTCGGATCTCATCATCAACTCGGACCTCATCATCAGCTTGTTGCTGGTCATCATTTTCTTGATTTTCTCCCCCTGCTTCAGCTCAGACAAGAGGAGCAGGTTCTTCACGTCTGACAGTAACACGGACTTTGGGCTTTGAGATGTCATGAATATTCTCATCTTCATGAAAGATCACATCTCGACTTCTCACTATCTTCTTATTGATTGATCCCAAAGTCGAAACTCGAACTCACATCTAGGCGAACCAAGATAAATGCATTCTTTAGTCTTCGCATCAAGTTTAGCCCTTTCATCTTTAGGGATACGCATGAAAGCTCGGCATCCAAACACCTTCAGTTGATTATAGGTCGCTTTCCGACCTGTCCAGACTTTTTCTGGAATTTCTCCTTCAAGTAGCCATGATGGTGAGAGGTTGATCAAGTCAACACCAGTTCTGACGGCTTCTCCCTAGAATGATTTCGGTAACCCGGCATTGGATAACATACTTCGGACCTTCTCTTCAATAGTCCTGTTCATCCTCTCAGCAAGTCAATTCAACTGTGGAGACTTGGGGGCGTCTTCTCAACTCGGATCCCGACCTCTCTGCAATATGCATCAAATGGGTCGCAGTACTCACCACCATTATCAGATCGGACCACCTTCAATTTCTTGCCAGTCTCCCTTTCAACCATAGCATGGAACTCTTTAAAGGATTGGAGTACCTGGTCTTTAGACTTCAACAAATAAACCCACACTTTGCGGGAGTGGTCATCAATGAATGAAACAAAGTAATGTGCTTCTCCAAGAGATCTCTCTGACATGGAGCAAACATCAGTATGGACGAGGTCAAGAATATACCTGCATCTTCTGGGTTGATCTGGTTTCACAAAAGAAACCCGGTGTTGCTTTCCAGCTAGGCAGTGTGTGCAACTCTCCAACGCTTGGCCTTTCAACCCGGTCAGTAATCTTTTCTTGTGCAGGATCTGGAGCCCTTTCACGCTCATGTGGCCGATGCGCTTGTGCCATAGCTCCAAGCTAGGTCCATCTCGGACAGAATTGGCTTCTCTGCCATTGATATTTCCTTGCATCACGTACAAGGAGCCTTCCTTCTTACCTCGGGCAACAACCAAGTTTCCTTTGACTAGCTTCTATCTAACACTATCGAAATAGTTCACTAACCTGGCATCGTCAAGCTTACCTATCTAGATTAGGTTCAATCGCATGTCAGGAACATGCCTTACATCTTTCAAAATAAGGCGGCACCCAACATCTGTGGTCAGGGTCACATCACCGACACCAACAATCTTGCTGGTCACCTGATTTCTCATCTTCACAACTCCAAAATCACCACCTCGGTAAGAGGAGAAAAATTATTTGTGTGGAGTAACGTGGAAGGAGGCATCGGAGTCAACAATCCAGGTGCAGTCATCATATGCAACATTCAAATAATTATCCTCACCTAGGAGGAAAATTTTGACATCCGGGTTGGCAGCCACCGCAGTGGTGCTCTTGTCTTCCCTCTTCTTGGGAATAATCTGATCCGGCTTCACAGAGCCGTTCTTTTCGTCATTCTGCAAAGTCCAGCAGTCTACTTCTTATATCCTGTCTTCCTACAATAGAAGCACTTCAACTCATATTTCGGCTTTGACCGTCCTCAGGACTTTCCTCTTCTGTCACGATCTCGACCCCGGCTCTTGCTTCTACCCCGAGAGTCAGATTTTCCTCTGTTCTCTGCAACGTTGGCCTCAGACGTGCTCGAAACACCTCATTCTCTTCTCCTGGCTTATTCATTCAGGAGATTATCTATTACGACATCCATCTTTAATTTTCCTTCAGGAGCTGAATTACTCAAAGTCACCACCAGAGTATCCCAGCTTTCTTGCATGCTCTGATACCACTGTAGCAAAGCCTTTGTAGGTGTTGAGGTGTTCAATCATGCTCATGCCGTCCTTGTATTCTAGCTTCATAAGTCGGCGAACTAGGTATGCGTTGTTCCTGGGAGTCTTCTTCTGAATAATGGACTCTAACTTTGTCCACAACTCCTGCGCATTCGTGAACTCGGACACGTACTCAAAGAGGCTCTTGTCAATGTACTTCCTGATTGTAGCTACCGCTTTAAGACTCAGGATCTCCCACTCCTTATCGGTTTTGCCTGCCGGTTTCTCATCAAGGATAATGGGCTCATGTAAATCTTTGCCGTAGAGATGATCTTCCATCATCGGTCTCCAATACGTGAAATTGTCTGCGGTCAGCTTGAACACATCTCCATCATAGGTTATACCACTGGTCTCCATCTCGTCTCCCTCAGAACCCGTCGAACCAGGCTCTGATACCACTGTTGGGAACTCGGTTCCCTCAACTCGGCTAAGAAGCTTTTCGCGGAAGTCAATCAACAAGATCCTGGATCTCGGATCTCGGCAATCTTACCTCAGCCTGCACATACACCCGAGACTTCCTAGTGTGCTCCTATCCGAATCACACACCACGACCCTAGGTCAACTAGAACTCCCTCTCGGAGACCTATCCAGTGGAAGACCGAAATGCCAAAAGGCAAACTGTCGTATTTTACACCGGAAAAATCACTATTCATCAAATTTTTCGAAATGTGCCTATCCACTCGATTTTTTGTTGTAAATCCATTTCCAGGGTTATTTTTATCATCTGAGACCTTCTACTCAATTTTTATCTGCCTAGGGTTGCGTGTTGGCTCATTACCGTTTTGCCCTTTCTCTGTATTTTGGCTTATTTTTCAGGATTTTCACTAATCCTTCCCTTTAATTCTCATTTAATATTTTAATATTTAAACTTAGGAATGTGAGGTGTTATATTCACCCCACCTTTTAGAATTTTTTCCGCAAAATTAACTTATACTTGTCCGCTAACTCAGGATACAGCCGGAGAATCTTGTCCTCCCGTTCCCAAGTAGCCTCCTTAGGTGTGCATCTTTACAATTTTACTTTCGTCCCAGGCATAACCTCGTTTTTGTGGTACTCATCGTTCCTCGACCCTTCATAAATACTTGTCTATTATGGTGCTATGACCTTTTAATTCAAAATACTTTAAACTTTTCATGGTTCACGGTTGCACTCTCACTAATTTATAGGTAATATTTTAGTTTTGTTACAACTTCATCTACCTAACCTTACTTCCTTTTTATCTTTATCTTTTTATCTGACCCAAGATCTTGCACAACAATATCAGACGATCCCCAAGTATATTTATTTGTCATTCCCTGAACATTTTAACTCACACTTTCTTTAGTATTCTATTCCTTTCACTGCCACTACTGTTTCAACCATACTCCAACATACCAGTCTTTTCCATTAATGTCACTAATCTTACCATTGCGTTGCTTCCTTAGCTTTCACACAAGCACATACATACTTTCTAGTTTCAATGGCACTTTGCTGTATCCTATCATTCCAACTCTCATTAAATTTCATAATTGCATACTTTACTTTGTCACTTGTCTCCACATCTCTTAGATAATCACAACTATATTTTTCCCTTTGGGATACGAAGCTAATAATCCTCACCACAGCTCATACTCCCTGTCAGTCATTTCAAGGTCTTCACCCACAATTCCATTCACGAATTTTCCACCTACAATGTCATATCCAAATTTTTCTCTCATTGTTCGTCTATATATCAAATCAGTCATCTCCAAGTCTAACACAAAATCCATCAATGACTTCTGCATCAAAGGTCTTATGCCTAAGATTTTACCAACTAACCATTTTTACTCATCATTCTGTAACAATATTATCGATTCAACATATTTTTCATTCATTTATACCTCCATTTCTTCATTATTGACATTTTTATCTTGGAAGTCCAACTTAAAATACTATATCGTAATCCTCACATATCAGTCTCCTCACATTGGTAATTTTCAACATAATCGTTCCATCACCTGGAACCACTTTCATCCTTAAACAATTTCTAAAGTTTTATCAATATCGTGTGTCTCCAAAGGAAATACCTCTCTCACTTAGCATGTATCACTTACCGTGCTCCAAGTCACTCCATCGAGTTATCAACCTTTCTTTAATCACCACAATTTAAGTTACTGATCTTTACTAAACATTTTCACCTAATTCCATCACAACTAACTTCTTATGAAAGGCCTTCAAGCCATCATCTTAACTCCATACTTCTTCCTCATTAGTTCCTTTTAACATACATTCACTCAATTCATCAGTATTAACCAGCTGCTATTCTTTATCATAGGGCAAGAATTCCCAATAACTTCACACTTTCCGTGGGACCCAAAATTCATGTCACCACACCTGGTGTACAAATACACACATCCCATAGTGCTCAGAAATCATATCCCAAAATATCTTCTCATGACGTCTCACATATTATATCCCATTTGATATATTACTGTTCACTTAGAATTACTCAATATCACCTCTTGCGTTATTTATATAATATAATCCTCCCAATACAGTGGGTAAAACATCCTCAGGTTAAACCCCTCGAGCTCTTGCAGTCCTAAGGGCCCCAGATGTAAATGACCCACTGATCAGAGAATCTATCCTTATGATCCATGCAGTAATAGGTAACCTATCACCAGCTGCCCTGTGCTAGGAGCATCCCTAAATGTTTCTTATTTGTGCATTTATATAAAAAAACCTCAACTATACTAGCAGTCCCATCAATGCGGGATACTTCCTCGTCTCATTACTCATATAAGATAATAATAGTCTCCGGGAACATAATCCGCACGGAGATAGCCATATACTCCGGGCACATAAGTCGCACAGAGATAACAATCATAATATATTCGTATCTAATGGCAAGATGTGTTTTGTATAAACACATGAGGCTACCCTCATTATAGGAATAGTGGTATACTAAACATATTTCACATAAGCATAATTCCTTATGACTTCCTGGGTATGTTCCTTTCCACTAACCATGTAAATTTCAATTTCTATTGCACATTAGCTCTTCCATTAATCATGTAAATTTTAATTTCTATTGCACATTAGCTCTTCCACTAACCATGCAAATTTTAATTCTATTGCACATTAGCTCTTCCACTAACCATGCAATTTCAAACTCAATAGCACATTAGCTCTTACACTAATCATGAAAATTCAACTCAATAGCACATTAGCTCTTTCACTAATCATGATATTCTAAGTGCTATTGCACATTAGCTTATACACTAATCGTACAATCTCACATGGAATTGTACATTAGCTCTTTCACTAATCATACAATCTCACATTGAATTGTACATTAGCTCTTTCACTAATCATACAATCTCTTCAGATACTTCCCATCATCGGGGATTGCATTCGATCTCATTGTCCTTTTACCAAAAATTTAATAATTTACCTCAACACGAATAATTAGGCGCTCAGGCCATCACAAGGTGTACATACATATATATGTATACTGGCACTTAGACCATCACTGGATTATCATCCGTTTATTCATCAGAGTAGGTATACTGGCCATCAGGCCATTAGGTATTATTCACAATGCATTACAACATCCACTAGTAATTAGGCCATTTTAAATTATGATATTCATTCTTTGAGATTTCCAAGAGACCTCCATCATGGATCAATCCTCTTATGCTTCATAACACCTGAACCTCTACAAAGTAGCCATTTCCAAGGAGAATTCCACACATTAACGCGCACATATAATCACATTTGTTTCCTTCATGGGATATATGTCAAGCTAGACCATTATTCCGTTACGGACAATCATACTCTCAATGAACCTTGTTCAATGCCATCCATGGCAATTCTCTCAACTTCTTCCTTATACATATAATACATAATTAATTCATCTTGCCTATGTTTAATCAACACTACCTCCTTATGGATTTAAATCCCATATTTCAATATATCCCCAATTAACACTTCACTAGCATAATAATTTCAAGTGGTCCAATTCCTTAGGATTAGACATCAAATATTCCATTTATTTCTCTACATTAACCATCCTAATCTATTCAAGTGTACACCATCTATCAGGGACTTATAACTTCTAATCAAACAAAATATTCAAACTCATACCTAAGCATACTTGTTCACATTTTTCAATAATCCATCAGGTTCTAAGTCACTCACCTTAATGAAGTCCATTCCCCAAGTCCACCTATACATAATTATTGTACTACACTACACCAATACGTAGAAATTTTCCTAATACCATCTTCATACTATAAACTCCTCTCTAATATATATTTATTATCCACAATACTACAAATTCGCATGTGCTAATACTGTACATATCATAGGTTTGTTTACAATTTTTACTTATGATACAACTTTGTAGTTTTCACCAAAAGGTCAGACAAAACATTTAAGTCTGGTTTCCTTAAGCCCTATAATATTCATATTTTACTTACTGTCATCTCTTGTCCATGGAGCAGTCCACACTGCAGCCACAACATCAGGCTAAGGACTTGCACTCGGTGCTCCAGGGTTGCCACGCAGGCTTCTTACGATGACCACGCATGTAACACAAAGGAATGGGTTGATCAGACCCACACTAAGGAATCATATATGCAGTAATCGATAAGAATCTACATACAACTATGCAACACATAACACAGATATACACTATCAGAGTTCCCTAACAAAACTGCTCTGATACCATAAAATGTAACAGCCTGTTGTACACCGGTATTGTTAACATTAATTATGATATTAAGCGCAGTTACAATCACGACAATTCATTTATAAAAATGTGAATAAACTTTTTCCGTTATTACACGAGTATTTAAAACAATAAAAAGCGTAATAATTAAGAGTTGTGACCATAACTGTAAACTCTTGTGGAATACTTGTTTAAACTATTTTTATATCTTATTTTACTCAATACAAGACACTAAGGGGTTCCCATAAATCCACTTAGCTAATTTCTCGATTTTATGTTTTCCACCCATCCGAACATGGTTCGGTTATTATTTTTCTGCGGACACACCGCACAAAACCAGTCCTTCATCTTTTACTATCTTTTTTTCTTACTTAAATACCTTTCCAATGAGCCATCACACGAGTCATTTCGATCTCGTTTTCTCCTGATATCGCTGTTTGAAGTTGGACAAGCAAAACTGCCAACCAACCCCAAAACAGCTCCAAACATTCTTCACTCCACGAATTACTGCAGAAAATATACTCTACCAATTGCTCTCAAATTTTTATACAACAAACTAGACACCTCAAGCTTCAATTGGATATATCATACACTTAGTTTTACCAAGAAATGAAGCGAGAATTAATTTCCCAAAACTGGTCCAGATCTGCTACAAGTGTAGTGAGCAATTGGGCAGTATGCACTCTCTGCCTTCTCCAGACCGGCTTCCAACCCAGAATTCTCTCAAATTTTACCAAAAGATAGAGGGAATCTCAATATTCAAAAAGGCGTATGGCACGTCCCTATCGAACCTCTGTGGAGGGAGATATGCTCTCCCGAAGTTCGCCTAAATTCTGCCAATTCTACAGAAAGTTTGCCAGAGTTTCCTTTGTTTTTACAAAAATTCCAAAGTTTGCAAATGCTTTCTAATACCTCAAATGTACCTAATAAGCAATGGGTGGCACACACAAGGACCAACAATGCCTTGGGACACTTACAACCCAACTCAGTTTATAGTTATTACACAATTCATATTATATTGCTCACTTTATTAATCCTTGACTTATTTCAATCACCAATGTCCATTTACATGCATCTTCTAAGCATACACATAATTATAATCCTAAAATAGGCCTAAAGCCCTTCCATCATATTATTGTACAATTACAACATCTCAATTACATATTACAACTTAGAAATTCATAACTTTAAATTACAACTTGAAACATAAAGCTTAAAATGACATATACAACATGTACCTAGACTTAGGCAAAAATAGCATGAACAAATATGACATGAAACTCATCCTACATACATATGGGTGTTCATGCCCTAAGTCTATCCTAGACCCAATAGCCATCAAAATGCAAAACATAAAATCCTCCAACGACTCATCCTACGGGCTTCTTGCTCGCCGCTCCTACACCACTGCTACCTCCTGAAATAAAGCCCCCAAGACAGGGTGAGATATACGAATATATCTCAGTAACCCAGAGGTTCTGGAGAAAACTCCGCCCAATGGCTCACTTCGATGCATATAAATAATATAAAATAACATCTTGAAAAACGGGATAAAGCAAGGGATTTAGAGAAACTGGGGATCATAGGAATATAAAATACGACGAAGCTGGAATGGTAGCTACCAATACCACGCAACGCCCTGCCTAATGGCTTGGCATATAAGCCTACGGGTCTCATCCAAGGCGTGTTCCAAGAACATCCAACCAAGGTACCCCTCCCATCCGCATACACCCGAGACTTCCTAGTGTGCTCCTATCCGGATCACACACCACGACCCTAGGTCAACTGGAACTCCCTCTCGGAGACCTATCCAGTGGAAGTTCGAAATGCCCGAAGGCAAACTGTCTACTGGCCAGAGACTCGGTACCTATGTACCAACATACATACTATATGCATGATCATGCTGTTTTACATTACTTACATACATTTCCTACCATCACCCTCAACGGGCATGGTGGAACACACAAGGGGATCAAACCCCAGTACCAAGAGGTTACCTTAATAAGCCTCTCCACTTAGCTCCAAAGCAGTATATTCTCTGAACTCGTTACTCAACAGAAATGCCTCAATCCCACTTGGTCCAAGACCAATGTTAATCCACCGACTCACGGTTCGGGATTCAACTCAACGTACGAAAACCTACAACAACCATGTATGAACAATCAATACACGAATATTCTATCAAATTACGAAAACGTCACCAATCCTCCCCTACAGCATGTAGGTTCGGCCATTAAGGTGCAATTTTGCATTTTATTTTTCTAACTTTTCTTTCTCATTTTCTTAGGCATCCTTAGGTTGCCGAAAGGCCATATCAAGTGCCGTTTTTCACTTTACATCTTTTAAACGTCGTTTTGCTTAATATTTTGCTCTATGTACAATTTAACACCAAACACTACCAATTATTTTTCCGTTGATTTTCCAACCTTCCAACCACCACACAACCCATCTGATTTCCATTTAATTACACAAAACATCATTCAAATAATTTTTCAACACAATTTCCCCACTTTTTCCTCTACATGGCCGAATTGCACCAAGGCAATTCCAAGAGATTTTCAATCCAATTTTAACCACTTCACACATCATACAATCCCATTATATCAACCTACAATCACGCCACAACTCATCAATCCAATCCTAACACATTTCCAAAACTCAAAGTCTTTACATCCTAAAATTTTTCTATATTAAAATTTTACATTTTTCATCAATAATTTTTATTACATTTATGGATACTACACATCATTCTAAGACACATTCATGTACAAACATTTTCCATTTGAGCTCTCTAAACACATCAATCAACCAAGCTCTCTTTAGGGTTCATGAAAATAAATCATCAAATTAATCCATGAGAGATGTTGAAATATACCCACAAGCTTGGTCTAGGACCCCTCCAAGTGATCTCCAAGCAATGGCTTGAACACACAACTCCAAAATCACAAAAATCCCTCCAATTTTCGTGGCTGGTTTTGGCCCTTTTCTAAAAAATACGAGGGTTTCAAGGGAAACTAATCGGTGGGTTGTGTTCGGATGATGATTTCCAACAACTTTGCTCACAAACTTTTCTTGATTCGGGGGTGTATTGAAGGAGTTATGAGGAAAAGAAATTTTGGAAGCAAATCTGCCCTTCCATGGAAGGCAAGCACGGTTTGGAGGAGGAAGGAGGAGAGAGAAAATCAGATTTGTGGTGTTGTCCAAGTGGCAAGGTCCACTTAAGTGACGTGGGTCCCACATGCGATTTAAATTTAATCAATCACCTAATTTAAATTACTAATTCATAACCTACGTATTTTTCTCGTCCACTTCATATTTTTACTTCCTAAAAATACTGATTATATTTTCACGCTTATTGGTACAATTATACTGCAATATTTTACACCGGAAAAATCACTATTCATCAATTTTTTCGAAACTTGCATATCCACTCGATTTTTCGTTCTGAATCCATTTTCAGGGTTATTTTTATCATCTGAGACCTTCTACTCAATTTTTATCTGCCTAGGGTTGCGTGTTGGTAATTACCGTTTTGCCCTTTCTTTGTATTTTGACATATTTTTCAGGATTTTCACTAATCCTTCTCTTTAATTCTCATTTAATATTTTAATATTTAAACTTAGGAATGCGAGGTGTTATAGGACCAATTTCAATATAAATGATGCATTATTTTGTAGTAAGTCCCCAAGAAACTTATTAATTTTCAATGATATTCGCCAAAATGGCTATCATATAGAAACTACCAATGATGACAATTGTGAATATCTTTATATTACTACAAAAGTAGCAGGTAAGAAATGCATATTAGAAAAATTACATGTCTTTTCTTCTGGTTTGTACTACACAAATATTCGTATGGTTGAAACCAATGTTATTAAACCCGGACCGACCCGGGTTCCGGTGACCCGGTGAGGTCACCGGTTCGGTTTGGTTATCAGATCGAGCATGCAATTAGCCCCTTATGACCCATGCAACCTGTCCAGTTTTTTTCGGAACCTGGTGACCCGCCGGGTCTAATGAATCGGTACAGGTAGGTTGTTCGTGTGGAAGACGCATCAACACAATCCCATCTGCAAAAAATGAAAAAAAAAATCACAACTTTCAGTAATCCAAACAACACCCACATGATTTTGAAGCATACCCTTTACTCTCTTCCCTAAAAGGAACGATTTTGAAGCCATTTATGCAACTGTGTAGGTACAAGCAATTACCTCTTACGACGAAAGAGTGGCGAAAATGAAATAGAGATGATGGAGAACTGATGAACGAGGAAGATGAAAATAGGGAACAGGAGCAACACCAACAAAAACAATAACCATCGCCATTTTGCAAAGTAAAGTAAAGAAACAATGCGGCAAAACAAAAAGCCGTCTTTAATCGGATGGAAAAGCTTGAGATGTAGAGGCTGTGAGTGGAAAACGAAAGGTGAGGGAAGATAAGAAATTGCAATATAGATTCTAGACCTTTTCACGTGGTTTCCGTATGCTTCTTTCTTCCACCTTTGGGCTTATATATCTATGGGCTTTGAACTTAGTAACATTTACCAACAAAGGCAAATGTTTGTTGTAGCAAAACAATTAAGAAAAAAAGAAAGTAATTGTTTCACCATACACTTAATAATTCCCAAGCCAAATCTAGGGCACTATTTTTTTTCTATTAATTTATTGATTAATTATTAACTTATAAAAATATAATTAGGTAATTTTTGAGTTTACTCAGTGAATTTTGTTTTAGTTATTTTTGATATGGAAAATATATTTAAATAAATATATATATATATATATATATATATATTTATATTCATATATATCTGGTTCAACCAGTGACCCACCGGTCCGACCAATGACCCAGTGACCCAGTACTTAGACCGGGTCGATGCTCGGGCCGAGTTTAATAACACTGGTTGAAACACATGTGATGTTAAATCAAAAGAATACAAATTATGATAGTTTCATTATTTGGCATGACCGATTGGGCCATCCTGGATCAAATATATGATGTGAAAAATAATAGATAATTCATATGGTCATTCATCCATTGAAGAACCAGAAGATTCTTCAATTCATTAAATTTTCTTGTGTTGCTTGTTCTTCAGGAAAATTTATTACTAGACCATCACCAGCTAAAGTTGGGATTCAATGTCCTTCGTTTATGATATGTGAACCCATTCACCCATCATGTGGACCATTCAGATATTACATGGTTTTAGTAGATACATCTACAAGATGGTCACATGTATGTTTAATGTCAACTGCAATTTAGCATTTGTGAGATTGTTGGCTCAAATAATAAGATTAAGAGCATAATTTTCAAATTATTCAATAAAGACAATTCGTCTTGATAATGCTAGTGAATTTACATCTTGGGCTTTTAATGATTATTGTATGTCAATTGGAATCACAATCCCACCCAAGGTGGGGTAATTTTAACTCGCAATTTAGCATTTGTGAGATGGCGCAAATAATAAGATTAAGAGCATAATTTCCAGATTATTCAATAAAGAAAATTCGTCTTGATAATGCTGATGGATTCAAATCTTAGGCTTTTAATGATTATTGTATGTCAACTGGAATCACAATTGAACAGTTTGTTGCTCATATTCATATCCAAAATGGTTTAGCAGAATCATTCATTAAACGTCTCCAATTAATAGCTAGACCACCGCTTATGAGAACAAAACTCCTTGTTTCGGCATGGGGATATGTTATTTTACATGCAGCATCACTTGTACCCATTATAGTTGGCTTATGGTCAGGAGCCAAATATTTCTCATCTTAGAATTTTTGGATGTGTTGTTTATGTTCCAATTGCTCCACCACAATGCACAAAGATGGGTCCCCAAAGAAAGTTAGGAATATATGTTGGATATGAATCTCCTTCCATAATACATTACCTTGAACCAATGACGGGGAATTTATTTAAAGCAAGGTTTGTCGATTGTCATTTTGAAGAATCAATCTTTCCAACATTGGGGGGGAGAGAATAAACAACTGGAAAAGGAAATTGATTGGAATGCAATATCATTATCTCATTTAGATCCTCGCACAAAATAGTGTGAACTTGACGTTCAAAAGATAATTCATTTGCAAAATATTGTTAATCAACTGCCAGATGCTTTTATTGACCTACCAAAAGTTACTAAATCTCATATTGCAGCTGTAAATGCTCCAATTCAGATTGGTGTCCCAATAGGACAGTCTAGTGCAAATGAAACTAAACCACGCTTCAAATGTGGAAGACATATCGGTTAGAAGGACAAAACTCCTTGAAAAAGGAAAGGAGAAAATGATCAAGAGGGTCATATTACAGAGACAAGTACTTATGAAAATCCTGAAGACATAAATTTGCATAAAAACTCAGGGGAGGTTCAGGTACCTGAAATTGATGAAAATGAAGAGCTCTCAATTAGTTATGTTACTTCAGGAAAAAGATGGAATCAAAATTATATTGTTGTCGACAACATCTTTGCATATAATGTTGCTATTGAAATAATAAAAGAAGACGAGGATCTTGAACCTAAAATTGTTGATGAATGTAAACACAGAAATGATTGGCCAAAATGGAAAGACGCAATTCAAGAAGAATTGAATTCACTCGAGAAACGTAAAGTTTTTGGACCTATAGTTCAAACACCTGGAGGTATAAAGCCAATGGGGTACAAATGGGTTTTTGTTCGAAAACGTAATGAGAAAAATGAAGTCGTAAGATATAAAGCACGACTAGTAGCATAAGGGGTTTCGCAAAAACCTGGCATTGATTATATGGAAACATATTCTCCTGTGGTGGATGCAATCACCTTCAGATATTTTATTAGTTTAGCAGTACATGAAAGACTTGACATGCATCTAATGGACGTAGTTACAGTCTACGAATATAGCTCACTTGATAGTGAAATTTATATGAAAATCCCTAAAGGATTCAAAATGTCTGAAGAAATTAAAAGTTCCCGGGAAATTTGTTCAATAAGGCTTCAAAAATCATTATATGGATTAAAGCAATCAGGGCGTATGTGGTATAATCGCTTT
Organism: Gastrolobium bilobum; assembly: GCF_033153095.1. NCBI lineage: Eukaryota > Viridiplantae > Streptophyta > Magnoliopsida > Fabales > Fabaceae > Gastrolobium > Gastrolobium bilobum. The sequence goes on from NW_026896900.1 coordinate 85,301, forward strand.
AGTGAATATTTATTACAAGAACGCTACAAAAATGACCCAGTTTGCCCTTGTGTCTTTATTAACAAACATGGATCTAAATTTGTTAGTGTATATGTTAATAACTTGAATATCATTGGCAATACTAAAAAACTTTCAAAAGCAGTAGATTATTTGAAGAAAGAATTTGAAATGAAAAATCTTGAAAAGATAAAGTTTTGCCTTGGATTGCAAATTGAACACTTAACAAATGGAATATTCATCCATCAATCAACTTATACAAAGAAGATTTTAAAGCGATTTTACATAGATAAAGCACATGATCCATTGAGCCGATGGTTATGAGATTGTTTGACATAATAAATAAAGATCCATTTTGATCCTATAAAAATGAGGAATAACTTCTTGGTCCTGAAGTACCATATCTTAATGCAATTGGGGCGCTAAAGTATAAACATAAAACATAAGCTTTTTTATACCAATTTACAATTCCCAATATCAAAATATTGGCACATCCTATCGTATAAACATAAGTTTTTTTTTTCTTCTGTCCGCTTTGATGAATTTAAGCTACATTATATTTATTTTTGTTTGTCTCACAAGACTATTTTCAGACTCTTTTAATTTGAGACTAGTCTCGTTTAAAATATTAGAGTTATTCTTTCACAAGTACCAAGACTATATGTGTAGTATTCCACCACTAAAAGTTTTTTTTTTTTGAGTTTTTGGCCGATAATACCCTCGGAAAATAAATAAAAAATTGGCACATCTGAATCTACCTATAGGCTATATATGTTGTTAATAAACTATGTTTTTCTTATAGTTTAATAGAAAAATAAAAATAAAAAAAGGTGATACAACACTAAAATTGCGGACAGAAGTACTAATGGAGCAGGTTTCCAACAAGACTTTTATTAATATGCACTTAGCGTCAAAGTTATCTATTGCTTTGTTAATATACTACACTGACATGTGACATCTTTGTCTATTGATGTAGTCATTGGTTAATTCCATCATCTCTTTGCTATTATTGTCGGTTAGTAGTGATGCAAATATTTCCGTCAGTAATATTCGTTAGAGATCTGTTTATGTTTACTCAAACCCTATATATTTTACCAAGTTTCCGACAGTATATGAAGATAAAAAACAAAAAAATGGAAAAACAAATGTGTAAAATATTTCTGACAGTAGCCACTATAAAATTGAGGAGCCACTAATTAAAATAAATGGAAATGGTTCAATCAAAGTTTCCATTGGCTAATTAAGCGCCATAAATTTGTTTAGACAAATATTGCCGCGAGAATGCAGACAAATTCGACCAAAATTATCTACAACAATCGGTTGCACCAATTTGAAGTCTTTTTTCGAGTGGATCCTCTCTCGATGAATTAGCAATTTAGCACCGATTTGAAGTACCATATATTTATTTAATGTTTGGCGTGAAAGTTCTCAGTCACCATTATCATTCGGGGTTAGAGGCACAATTTATGTTACTTTGTTAACACTCTTCTTTAGTCGTTACATACTATAAAGGGTGTTAGAATTATATTGTAATTAGGGTTTTTTTATTTCATTAGGCTTTTTGTATTGGGTCTAATTATATTATGTTTGGGCTTAGCTCATTAGTTTGTCTATATATTGTACATCTCTCATCAGATTAATACACACAGATTATTTCAATATTTTTCTCTTTTCTTGTTATTTAACATGGTATCAAGAACCTAAGGAACTTTGAAAAAAAAAATTTCGGTGAACCTATTGTTCATCGTCTTTTAAATTTTTTTTCAGGAACTGTCTCGCTGTCAGTTTCCGGTACGCTTTTTCTTTCGCTTTCACGTTCAGGCTGCTGTCTTTGTCAACCACCACCGTTCGGTGGAGTTTTCTGACAAACCACATACTGGTGTGCTCGTCTTGGAAGCGCGATCCCAACCGCACCGGCCGCACCTCCATCGGAGCCCTCACGCGCCCACACGCGCGCGTGCAAGCTCCGGTCATCCTCTCCCCAAGGCGGCGCGTGGCGACGCGTAGGACCTCCTCTCCGGCCGCGGCTGGTGGCGTTCTCCTCATCTCCCTGTGACGGTTCTGGATCTGGTCCTGGTTCTGTGTTTGGACTTCGTTTTGTGTTGACATCAGATCCCTCTTCTACCGGTTAGTTGTGTGATCTGTCCTTTATATTATTATTTTTTCTCTTAATTATGGACCATCCTGTCTCCAATGACTCTGGTACTCCGGCTGAGAAAAAGTCGGACTCTGCTATTTTTTCAAATTATATCCTTGCTCCGTTGAGTGTGGATAAATTGGATGGTTCCAACTATGATACTTGGTCTTCCGATCTGCGACTTTGGTTGGATGGACAAAATTATACATCTCATCTCACCACTAAGGCTGAATCTGTGGCGGAAAAGGAGTGCACACGGTGGAAAATGATTGATGCTCAGCTGTGTAGCCTCATTAAAGCTACTCTTCATCCGTCTATCAAGCAGATTTTTCGACCTGCTGTTACTTGTGAAGCTATTTGGAGTCAGGCAAAAGCACTTTACACCAATGATACGTAGAGACTCTATGGTGTGTGTCAGAAATTGATGACTACATTTTCTCCTCGGGACTTCAATTGTCCTATGACTGAATATTTGGGGAAAGCTCAGAGTCTACTTCGGGAAAGCTTGGTTTGGTAAATTTAGCAGTGTTGTTCAACAATTTGGCATGACTCGGAGTGCAGCTGATCATTCTCTCTTTTATCGTCATTCTACTTCTGGATCTATTTATCTGGTGGTATATGTGGATGATATTGTCATCACAGGCAGTGATCAGCATGGGATCACTCGATTGAAACAACATTTATGTCATCATTTTCAGACTAAGGATCTTGGGAAACTTCGATACTTCTTGGGAATCGAGGTGGCCCAGTCTAAAGCTGGTGTTGTGATATCTCAGAGGAAATATGCTCTGGATATTCTTGAAGAAACTGCTCTGTTGAATTCAAAGTCTGTTGATACTCCTATGGATCCAAGTATCAAGTTTCTACCAAATCAGGGGGAACCCTTTTCAGATCCTGAGCAGTATAGAAGATTGGTTGGAAAATTGAACTATCTCACAGTCACTCGACCTGATATTTACTTTGCAGTGAGTGTTGTCAGTCAATTTCTCAATTCTCCATGTCAAGAACATTGGAATGCAGTCATTCGTATTCTTAAGTATATCAAGGAATCTCCAGGAAAAGGCCTTGAATATGAAGATAAAGGTCATGATAAAGTTGTTGGGTACTGTGATGCTGATTGGGTTGGTTGTCCAGCTGATAGGAGATCTACTTCTAGGTATTGTGTCTTTGTTGGAGGCAACTTGATTTCTTGGAAAAGTAAGAAACAAAGTGTGGTTGCCAGATCAAGTGCTGAAGCAGAATACCGGTCCATGGCGACTACTACTTGCGAGCTCATCTGGCTTAAACAGCTTCTCAAAGAGCTTAAGTTTGGAGACACTGGACAGGCGACTCTCATTTGTGATAATCAAGCATCTCTACACATTTCATCAAATCCAGTGTTTCATGAAAGAACCAAGCATATAGAAATAGATTGTCACTTTGTTCGAGAAAAGGTTCTTGCTGGTGAAATTAAAACTAGTTTAAAACCCTCTAATGAGCAATTAGCAGATATGTTTACAAAATCTTTGAGGGGGCCTCGAATAGAGTTTATATGTAACAAGATTGGTGCATATGACCTATACGCTCCAGCTTGAGGGGGAGTGTTAGAATTATATTGTAATTAGGGTTTCTTTATTTCATTAGGCTTTTTGTATTATGTCTAATTATATTAGGTTTGGGCTTAGCCCATTAGTTTGTCTATATATTGTACATCTCTCACCAGATTAATACACACAGATTATTTCAATGTTCCTCTCTTTTCTTGTTATTTAACAAAGGGAACAAATCTTCACTATTCTTATAATACATATTCCCTTAAAAATAAAAAAAATGGAATTCATATGATATTAATCATAAAGAAATGTTGGGAACTCAGTTCCCTCAAGCTCGGCTAAGCAGCCTTTTCGCGGAAGTCAATCAATTAGATCCTGGATCTCGGATCTTGGCAATTGCCTCAGCCTGAACTTCACCAGGTCGGGCAGTGCAGCGGAAAAACGAAAAAACACAAATAGGAGAGAGAGAGAGAGAAGGAGAACACAAACAGATTTTAACGTGGGAAAACCTTCTCCAATGAAGAAGTAAAAACTCACGGGACCTAGTCCAGTTCAAACGTCCACTATGAAATTAATGGATACAAAGAATCAAAATAAACCAATGTTGTGGTTAACACAACCTCTCCAACAATGGTGATAATCGAACTACCCTATAGATGTTTCACTCAAACTCTCTTTATAGATCTCTCAAATACAAAGCTTAAAGCTTTGCTCTCAAATAATTTTCTCTCAAATTTTTCTCTCTTCTCTCTTTCTCTAACCTATCCTCCACCCACAACTAATGAATATATAGAGGAGGTGAGATCTAGGGTTTAAGGTTTAAGGTTTAGGGTTTTTGGGAAACCCCTCAATGGGCTTTGGCTTAGCATTAAAGAAGGAAGCCCAATAAATCTCTCCCTCTGACTTCAATGCGTCGGCTTCAGCATCAACCCGGCTCATTCACAACAGTCTTCAAATTTCCTTGTTGGAACCGGCTTTCTCATCATGTCGGACCAATTTTGGTCAGTGTGCACTTTGACGAGTTCGAGCTCTCCACCTTCCACCACATCCCAGATCCAGTGATACCTCACATCAATGTGCTTAGTGCGAGAGTGATATGTCGAATTCTTCGCAAGATGAATTGCGCTTTGATTGTCACAACCCAGCTCGTACTTGTCTTGATCATGGCCGAGTTCCATGAGCAACTTCTTCATCCACAGCATCTCTTTGCTTGCCTCAGTAGCGGCAATGTACTCAACCTCGGTTGTCGATAGTGCAACACACTTTTGAAGTCTTGATTGTCAATAGATAGCTCCTCCGACAAATCTCATCATGTATCCCGTCGTCGATTTTCTTGAGTCAGGATCTCCCCCTAAATCAGAATCCGAGTAGCCTTGCAACTCGGCTTTGCCTTCTCCAAATCGGAGGCATAAGTTGGTCGTACCTCGGAGGTACTTGAAGATCCACTTCACTGCTTCCCGATGATCTTTGCCGGGATTTGATAGATACCGGCTTACAATTCCAATAGCATATGCCAAATCAGGTGTAGTGCAAACCATTGCGTACATCAAGCTTCCGACGACGGATTAGTATGGGATCTTCAGCATCTCGTCTTTGTCTTCATCAGATCTCGAACATTGCTTCTGGTTCAGCTTTATGTGTCCGGCTAGGGGGGTGCTCACAATTCTGGCTTTGTCCATGCTGAATCTCTTCAGAATCTTCTCAATATACTTCTCTTGACTCAGCCACAGTAACTTCTTTTGTCTATCTCGGATAATCTTGATTCCAAGAATTTGCTTTGCAGGGCCGAGGTCCTTCATTGCAAAGGAGGAGCTCAACGCCTTTTTCAGGGCCGCTATCCTCGATTTGTCTTTTCCTACAATAAGCATGTCGTCAACATATAACAATAAAATCAAAAAATCTCCGGCCTCATATCTATTCACAAATACGCAGTGGTCGGCATCTGTCTTCTCAAACTTATGATCAGTCATGAATGATTCAAACTTCTTGTACCACTGCCGAGGTGCTTGCTTCAAGCCATAGAGGCTCTTCTTCAATCGACATACCAAGTCTTCTTGGTCTGGAGCTCAGAATCCTTCAGGTTGCTCCATATAAATTTCTTCTTCTAAGTCACCATGAAGAAATGTCGTCTTCACATCTATTTGTTTTACCTCGAGGTCCATCAAAGCCGCCATAACTAACACAGTTCGGACCGAGGTCATTTTCACCACAGGAGAAAAAATCTCCTCGAAGTCTACTCCTTTCTTCTGATTGCATCCTTTCACTACAATACGGGCTTTGTATCTCGCCTTCTGCCCGTTCTCTTCGTTCTTAATCCTGTAGACCCATTTATTTTTCAGAGCTCGTCTCCCTTTTGGCAACTCGGTCAGCTCATAAGTCTGATTCTCATGCAAAGACTTCATCTCGTCTTGCTTTGCCTTTTCCCATTCTTCTTTCTCTGAGCTCGTCACAACCTCATCATAAATCTGAGGCTCACCGTCTTCAGCAACAACGGTGTATTCATTAGATGGATATCTTGTAGAGGGTCTTCTTTCTCGAGTTGGATATCTCGGCTGTTCTTCAGCTTGAGAACCTGATTCATCATTTTCATCCCGGATCTCATCATCAACTCGGACCTCAGTATCTTGGTCATCATCAGCTTGTTGTTGGTCATCATTTTCTTCATTTTCTCCCCCTGCTTCAGCTCGGACAAGAGGAACGGATTCTTCTCTTCTGACAGTAACCCAGACTTTAGGCTTCGAGATGTCATGAATGTTCTCATCTTCATGAAACATCACATCTCAGCTTCTGACTATCTTCTTATTGATTGGATCCCAAAGTCGGAACCCGAACTCATATCTCGACGAACCAAGATAGATGCATTCTTTTGTCTTCGCATCAAGTTTTCCCCTTTCATCTTAGGGATATGCACGAAAGCTCGGCATCCAAACACCTTCAGTTGATTATAGGCCACTTTCCGACCTGTCCAGACTTCTTCTGGAATTTCTCCTTCAAGTGGTCGTGATGGTGAGAGGTTGATTAAATCAACAGCGGTTCTGATAGCTTCTCCCTAGAATGATTTCGGTAATCCGGCATTGGATAGCATACTTCAGACCTTCTCTTCAATAGTCTTGTTCATCCTTTCAGCAAGTCCATTCAACTGTGGAGTCTTGGGGGACGTCTTCTCAAGTCGAATCCCGGCTGCTCTGCAATATGCATCAAAAGGGCCGCAATACTCACCACCATTGTCAGATCGGACCACCTTCAATTTCTTACCAGTCTCCCTTTCAACCATTGCATGGAATTCTTTAAAGGATTGGAGTACCAAGTCTTTAGACTTCAACAAATAAACCCACACTTTGCGGGAATGATCATCAATGAATGTAACAAAATACTGAGCTCCTCCAAGATATCTCTCCGACATGGAGCAAACATCAGTATGGACGAGGTTAAGAATATACATGCGTCTTCTGGGTTGATCCGGTTTCACGAAAGAAACCTGGTGCTGCTTTCTAGCTAGGCAGTGCGTGCAACTCTCCAATGCTTGACCTTTCAACCTGGTCACTAATCCTTTCTTGTGCAGGATTTGGAGCCCTTTCTCACTCATATGGCCTAGGAGCTTGTGCCATAGCTCCAAGCTAGGTTCATCTCGGACAGAATTGGCTTCTCCGCCATTGATCTTTCCTTGCATCACGTACAAGGAGCCATCCTTCTTGCCTCGGGCAACAACCAAGTTTCCCTTGGCCAGCTTCCATCTAACACTACCGAAGTAGTTCACTAACCCGGCATCATCAAGCTTGCCTACCGAGATTAGATTCAAACACATGTCAGGTACATGCATCACATCCTTCAACACAATTCGGCATCTGACATCTATGGTCAGAGTTACATCACGACACCAACAATCTTGCTGGTCACCTGATTTTCCATCTTCACGACTTCAAAATCACCACCTCGGTAAGAGGATAAAAAACCTTTATGAGCAGTGACGTGAAAGGAGGCACCGAAGTCAACAATCCAGGTGCAGTCATTATATGCAACATTCAAATAATTATCCTCACCAATGAGGAATATCTCGGCATTCGAGTTGGCAGCCACAACAATGGTGCTCTTGTCTTCCCTCTTCTTGGGAACAATCTGATCCGACTTCACAGAGCCGTTCTTCTCGTCATTCTGCAATGTCCAACAGTCTGGCTTCTTATGACCTGTCTTTCCACAGTAGAAGCACTTCAAATCATATTTTGGCTTTGACCGACCTCTGGACTTTCCTCTTCTATCACGATCTCGACCCCGGCTCTTGCTTCTACCCCGAGAGTCAGATTTCTCTCTGTTTTCAGCAACGTTGGCCTCAGACGTGCTCAAAACACCTCGTTCTGTTCTCCTGGCTTCTTCGTTCAGGAGGCTGTCTGTCACGACATCCATCTTCAATTTTCCATCTGGAGTCGAATTGCTCAAGGTCACCACCAGAGTATCCCAGCTTTCTGGCAGCGAGCTCAACAGCAGCAAAGCCTGCATCTCGTCATCAATTTTCATCTTAGCTTTTGATAGCTGATTCACAATACCTTTGTAGGTGTTGAGATGTTCAATCATGCTCATGCCGTCCTTTTATTCCAGCTTCACAAGTCGGCGAACCAGGTGTGCTTTGTTACTGGGAGTCTTCTTCTGAATCATGGACTTCAGCTTCGTCCATAACTCGTATGCGTTCGTGAACTTGGACACGTGCTTAAAGAGGCTTTTGTCTATGTATTTTCTAATTGTAGCTACCGTCTTACGACTCTGAATCTCCCACTCCTTATCGGTCTTGCATGCCGGTCTCTCATCAAGGATAATGGTCTCATGTAAATCTTTACAGTAGAGATGATCTTCCATCATCGGTCTCCAATAGGTGAAATTGTCTGCGGTCAGCTTGAATATATCTCCATCATGAGTTATGCCACTAGTATCCATCCCGTCTCCCTTAGAACCCGTTGAACTCCGGCTCTGATATCACTGTTGAGAACTCGGTTCTCTCAAGCTTGGCTAAGCATCCTTTTCGCGGAAGTCAATCAATGAGATCCTGGATCTCGGTTCTTGGCAATTACCTCGGCCTGAACTTCACCAGGTCGGACAGCGTAGCGAAAAAATGAAAAACACAAGTAGGAGAGAGAGTAAAGGAGAACACAAACAGATTTTAACGTGGGAAAACCTTCTCCAATGAAGAAGTAAAAACTCACGGGACCTAGTCCAGTTCAAACGTCCACTATGAAAATAATGGAAACAAAGAATCAAAATACACCAATGTGGTGGTTAACACAACCTCTCCGACAATGGTGATAATCAAACTACCCTAGAGATGTTTCACTCAAACTTTCTCTAGAGATCTCTCAAATACAAAGCTTAAAGCTTTGCTCTCAAATATCTCAAATAATTTTCTCTCAAATTTTTCTCTCTTCTCTCTTTCTCTAACATAGCCTCCACCCACAACTAATGAATATATAGAGGAGGTGAGATCTAGGGTTTAAGGTTTTTGAGAAACCCCTCAATAGGCTTGGGCTTAGCATTGAAGGAGGAAGCCCAATAAAAAATAGGTAGAATAAATATAGTTAAGTGGGTATTTTTTTCCTCCCTAATTTTAGTTGATCACATTAAGCAGATGTTGCTTGTGTTGGAATGTTGCCTATTAATTATGGATATTGTTCGATCTGGCTAGACCGTGTATATTCACTATATAAGTGATAGATTTATGTGCTCAAAGATATCATATGAGATATGTGTTGGCAACAATAAAAGATGAGTCTCAAAAGTGTGTACACTACAAGAAAAAACCTAATCGTGACGAAATTTTATGAAATTTCATCACAAATTCTTACATCGTAAGTAAATTTCGTCACAAATTCCTGCGTCGCAAGTTTATTTGTGACGAAATTTGATTATTTGTGTCAAAAATTGTCATTTGTGACAATTTATGACAAAAATTTTCGTCACAAAAAAAAAGCTTTTTTCTTGTAGCGGTACCTAGTAGTAATAACCTTTACTAATAATGGTTTACCTCATCGGGTTTGGGCCTTGAAAGACCTCCAGGTTATTAGCTCTTTAGCATTACTATTGGGATATGAGTCTTATTCCTTGATCCCCTAATAGTTTGGGTATTATTAAGATAAGTCTCAATCTTCAATTAGATGAGTTGTTCATATACGAATCTAGTCCATAACAGACATCTTAATAAATTATAGCTGAGTGCTGCAACTTTCTTCTGCAAAAACTATTCTTGAAAAATAGGTAAACTTGTACGAGTTCACTGTGTTTTCTTGCGAATTTGACAACTTTGATTATATTACGTACGTACCATCATTTATCAATAATAACAAATAATATATATGCATGCACAGAACTGAAACTATATTGATGACAATGCAAAACACAAACACAGAATGGAGGATTTTACAAATATAATATAAACCATTCGAGGTTGGAACAACGACCATTTAGGCTCCACCAATCGGAAATATTTTTGGTATTACAGATATATCAAACATTTTGTATATTTTTTTATCAAATATGTAAAAAAAAAACATATTTATATTATATTTTCCTTTATGGTTATTTCCTTCTATATATATATTTTTATTTTAAAAAAGAAAATACCTATTTCGGGAGCATTAAAAATGTGCTCCCAGCCTCCCACCAATCATTATAGGTTGGAAGAGTAGAGAGAGTACTGAGACATGAGAAAGAGGAAAGAAAAAAGGATATTAGAAACATAATATAAAATTATACATGTGTATTTGCTCACTACCTTTTAATAAATATTATGAAATTTTTTAATATAAATAATCGAACGTATATATTTTCTATCGGTCAAGTCCAAAAGGTTTTTGAGTGTACTTTTTTTTTTGGAAATATTTCAATCGGTTCATTGCTTCGCAACTAATGTTATTAAAACCGGCCAGGTCATTGACCCGGTCGAAGTACTGGGTCACTGATTCAACCAGTAGGTCACTGGTTCAACCGCATGACCCGGTAATTATATATAATTTTATAATTTATATTAAAAAATTATAAACATACTTAAATATCTAAAAATAAAGATAAAAACTTCAAATATTTTAATATAAAAAATAATAAATGACATATTATTATTCAATAAAAGATCAAACAAAAATATAATGATCGAGATACGGGACTTTAGGTTAAGAAAATGACATCTCTAACTGTAAATCAAATCAAAATTTTCTGCATAGTACATAATTGAGATAATATTAGTGTTGTAGGTACATAACTTAGGTAAGTTAATAAGCAAAAAAATATTAAAATATATCCATTATAATTTTATTTTTATTTTTAAAAAATTAAATTTTTTTTTGGGACCGGACCGGGTCACCGGTTAACCGACCGAGTCACCGATTTTCATGAAAACCGACCGAATCGGACCGGGTCGCACCGGTTCTGATGCATAACCGGTCCGTTGCTTGAACCGGACCAGTTATATGACTGGTTTACCGGTTCCCGGGTCGGTCCGGGTTTTATAACACTGTTCGCAACTAATCCGATTCGGGGCGGGTCCAAGATTAAGGCTTTAAATTCCTCCCAAAGATAATACTGGAGAGATTCGAACACATGTTCTCATCCCCACTTTGAGGGTGTTTTTTTTTCCAATGAAATATTCAACAATTCATTAGAAATTGTATGAAACGTTTCTCCTAAGAAGTTATGGAACATATCTAATAAAAATTGTCCACTCTAAAATTTGAAAAATTATCCCATTCCTTTTCTATTATCCAACTAAGAAAATTAAAGCTTGCTTAATATCTTTGAGACATATTAGTAGTGAGTTAAACAGCAAATCAAATCATAATAAGTGATCTCCATTATTTATATATATATATATATATATATATATATATATATATATATTTTGTTATTACCAAATAATCTTATTACTAATGTTACTACCATATCTTAACTGTTAATTTTCACCAATCAACGGTTATTTATTTTGAATTAATAATTAATAAATGAATTTGATTTGTGAAAACGATAAATCAGCGGAAATCAACGGTTAAAATTGATGGGTTCATATTTCACATACTGATGAGGGCTCTTGTTGTCGGGGTCAGCAGAAAGCCAACTGGACTCTCACTCCCAAGTGAGCGGGTAAGGGTCCAGGGGGCAGCGCTCCCAGGCCCATAGAGGCTAAGTACTGTTATGGGCCTCTGATTTATTGCAAATTTTCCTTTTCTTAGTAGTTTGGGCTTGGACCCATGAATAGCTGCTGTTAGGATTTTTTGTAATCATATTTATATTCTCCTTATAAATCGAGTGACTTGTAACGAGTGGCAGTGAGATGAATATGGTAAGACAAGCTGGACGGAGCCTATATTGGGTGAACCAGAATAAATCACCGTGTCAATCTCTCTTCTCTTTTCTCTTTTCTGTTTTGTCGATTTTGTGTGATTGTCGATTTGCAACAAAAATATGATAGTAACATTAATAGTAACATCTTTTGATAATAACAATATATATATATATATATATATATATATATATATATATATATATATATATATATATAACCCAATGAGTGCAGCTCAGTTGGTAATTTGGCGCTGAGTTAGTGAGGTTGGACATGTGTTTGATTCCTGCTGAATGCATTCTTGGGGAGGGGGCTGAACCTTTAGCCATCACTGCTCCCCCGCACTCCGGATTAGTCCCATAGCCGGCTCAAAGAGTCGAAGCTCGTGGGGATACCGGAGGGAGCCAACTCGTCTCAAAGAGGTAATTAGGGTTAGGTAACTCCAAAAAAAAAATATATATATATATATATATAGAGGCAGGATCCTTTGACATCGGTGTCAAAGAAAAAGTTTGACACCTCATCTGAGAACCGTTAGATTAAAAAAAATCAACGATTCTGATTTGTAAACATGTGACACCATTGATTTTTTTTAATCTAATGGTCCTCAGATGAGGTGTCAAACTTTTTCTTTGACACCGGTGTCAAAGGATCCTGCCTCATATATATATATATATATATATATATATATATATATATATATATATATATATATATATATATATGATTCAAGACATGAAGACATACCATCGATGGATTAAGTAATAAACTATCTCACAAATCCGTTTAACCCAAAATCTTAAGATATTAGATTCACGTATTCTTCCATTATATAGTCTGATTTGTTGCTTAATTAGTCATTGATGATAACTCTCCATCCCGTGGACTTCTGTTCCGCCTCCTAACAATATTATTGGATTTGCATTTATCATTTCATATGACATAAGAAAATTTTTTACACACATAACATTTTGTGAGACCCACATTTTTTGAAGTAAAAAAAAAACTACGGCACGCAAAACGAATCTCTATAACATTACATAATCATTTTTCCTACAAGATAACTCTTATAAAACTCCAATATTATACACTGTTATTAGGCATGGACATTTTTCTTGGAGTGCCTTCAAAGAGTCCAAGAGCTTAATTTGCAGGATACCTTGCAGAAAAGGGAGCTTCGAACGAGGCATACTGATCTTGCTATTTTCGAGATTGCTTTTGGTCCCTCTTTACGGCTGACTTCATGCGAGTTTATTTTCTCCTCTTTTCAATTGTACCAACAGAATAAAACGCTATTAGAAGTGGGTTAATGGTGAAAGTTTTGATAGTTTAGATGAAATTGTAAGTTCCAACCTCAATGTTATTATCACAGGGATTTGATTTTCTCGCGTTGAATGAGAATTTAATTCTCATGTTGTAGAGATAAAAAGTATGTGGGACCCATGTGTTAGAAAAAATTATATATAGGACCCATGTCAGCACGAAAATCGAAAGGTGTGTAGGAAAATTTGAATTCTCATGTTGAATGAGAATTATAAAACTCATTATTATATATACAAATAAAAAATAAAAACAATTTTTTTCGCTACAGACAAACTCAAATATTAATTTAGTTTTTGATGGACAGGTATTATTTTATAGTGGCAAGTTGTTGTTCATGGTTCTAGAAACACCATCCATTCCAAATCTTCTAGTATGTTTTCTAAAAAACAATTAATATATAAAAATAATGCACATCATATATGCGTGGTTATGTGCCAATAAGCTTTACTCATCTCCATGTGGTCTCCAATAATGAGATTTAATTGAAGTAAGATAATCAACGAATGACCCACTACAAGTCAAGCAAAATCTAAACTTTTTATTATTATACATCATCCGTACAAGTTGTGTAGATTAAATTAATAAATAGTTAATGAATCTATATTTTATAATAATTTGATATAAATCCTTGTATTATAAAATTATTTTACATTAAAAATGATAATGTGTCAATTATTGATTTATTTAAGGGGAATATGACTCTTCTGCAATAGGAAAAAAAATCTCTTTTCCTACACACTCAATCAAAAATGGGACCCACCAAGAAACACAAGAAAAATAAATAAAACAGATGACAGCGCATCATATATGAGTCTGCAGGAAAAAAATTTCATTTTCTACAGCATAAGACAATACAATCCCTTCATTTAATTCACACAATTTATGTGAGTGATTTTTCACTCAAATGTATATTCCACCAGCGATAATTATATTCGAGCTGAGAACACCCACATCATGATGAGACTAACTCTTCAATTTTTTTTTTTTATATTCACAAAAATTGGAACCCAAAATTTTATTTAAACGGAATCAAATAATCTATTGTTGTAGCTCCTTTAACCATGTGTGGATTGGATACTATTCCCCAATCACATATCCGATCCCTAGAAACCATTATTTAATTCACATTATTAGGTGAACTTTCTCTAGCGAAATCCCCACTTAGTAAACTAGTGAGGTTTTTAAATGTTGATGATAAACATTCCGTATTTAATAGTTGTACAAAAACGAGACAGATAGGATAACTACGACTTCATATTATTATGATAGTGTTGAATCTTCCAATAATTGGCCATCAGAACATCTCTTTGGAAGTGTAAAAAAGAGGGCCATTCCACTAGCATAGGATTCCAATACTTCCCTCTCACATGTGACTTGTCGCTTTACCATATGAATCCATAAGCTAATATCACAAAAGCATAACGGAGAACCTTCTCACTATCAATACAAGCCCGGGGTTGGTGGGGTTCATTTGGAGAGAGTTATGGTAATTCACACTCATTTATGTGTGAGTTATGTCACAAGTTACTAATGGTTTAATTTATTAACATCTTAATAAGTTAAATTTCCTACTAATGACCTTAGCTTATGTTAAAAATAATGACTTATTTGTTAAATAAGTTGAGTTTAAACTTTTATTTTCAGCTCATTAATTAGTGAATCAACTTGTATGTATATGCTTCTTATATTTTTACATACTTTTTTTAATTAAAATGTAAAATTAAAAAAATATTGAATATAAAATTTGAATTTGATTTATTGTGAATTAAAAAATAAACTCACAACCTACCAAAAAAATAATAAATAAATCACTTTATAATTAGCTGAGTTTTAACTTGGGTCGACTCGAGTTATTTTTTATCCCTAACTTTTATACCCAAGTATCTACTTTCATGTGAATATCAATATCAACATCAACATCGACAACACCTTTAACTCAATCTACTTTCATATGAACACATGAAAGAATTTAAATTGTACTATATTCAACTATTTAACTAAACTTAGGTAAACATTTTTTTATAAGATGAATTTCAAATATTAAATACTAATCTGCATTGAATACTTTTTTTTTTTTTACTTTTTTTTTTTTTTGGTTACAAAGAAACATACTTATTATCAATGGACATATGGGGCATTGTATGTAAGTGTGTATAACCCTAAACTCTAAGTAGTGAAGATAATAGCAAAGTGTAATGGGAAACAGGTACTTGGCTAAGGACTTATGTGGGGCTTTGGTTTCAGTCAATGAGCAATGAGAAGTAGCCGTGCAGCATCATCCCACCTCTTTGAAAAGGATTGTTTGTACTCTCTCCATTCGCATTTGGCAACTAAACACTTACCTACTTCCTTAGATTTTGACTTGAAATTTCTCATTCCTGCGCGTGTTCATGAACAGTACTGACAAGTAGGCACACATAGATCCTCTGATTTCATCTCTGTACATCTCCACAAATCGGTGAACTAGCACTACTCATTAGTAAATTTTTTGCATATAAGTAAGGGTTGAAGGAGAATTGAAATTTCATGTTGTAGAGATAAAAAGCATGTGAGACTCATGTGTTAGAAAAAATTATATGTAAGATTCATGTCAGCACGAAAATCGAAGGGTGTGTAGGAAAATTGTAATTCTCATGTTAAATGAGAATTATAAAACCCTATAAGTAATTACAACCCTTTTAAGTTTTAACCATGTCAAAAGAAGCACAAACAACTAGGTTTAAATAAGTATGATCAAATACTTGGATCAACTATTATGGAATTGTCCTAATATAAATAGGGATATCAAGTTTGATTCCTCGTTAAATAATTATATTAAAAACTTAATAATGAGAATGATGGTCTTACCTGGCTCAAATTGGATTAATCAAATAATCCAACAACAGGTAAAGAAATTTAAAAAATAAAAAATGAAAAAATAGGAAATAAGCTATTTCAATTGAGCTGGTAAAGTAATATGAAGAGATTCATGATCAAAAGAAGATGAAGCATGCAAGCAAAGATGTAATTTTATTTATTTGTTGAACTGCTCTATACAAAATAGTCCTAATCTCTGAACTAGGAAAGCTCTAACTACTCAAAAGAAAAACAGAGAAAACACTAGGAAAAACTAGAGAAATTTTTTTTAAGGTACACCACAAAATTCAGGAAATAGCCTATTTGCAATTATGCAAGAATAAAGTTGCGTATAAGGATTTTTTTGATCCCACACTCGCTAGTCGGGTTTAACGGGGAGTGATTTTACAAGAGAACCAAAACCTAGCTAGTACTTTCAATTAGCCCTTTCAACATGGCGTATAAACACAGTTTCTAAGTCAGGTGGCGTGAAGAACTCTCTAACGACACCACGATAATTGCACTTCAAAGAAGTTTTTCGCTTGCTAGGAGCAGGTGGGCACGTGAAAGGTGTTGGGATCTTTGATTCAACACCCTTTGGCGTTGTTGAACACTCCTCTGTCTCTGTGTCTTCTTCTTGTCCCTTCTCCACAGGAATGGTATATATTGGCTTCAATGGCGCTCTTAAAGCAATTCCAGTGATGACCCATTTTCTATTATCGGATTCAAAGCCTCCTTCTACTTGCAACTTCTCTGAGAGCCCCATATCGAGCAAAACAGCAACAACTGTTTCAGGGTTAATATATATATAATCCTATATGTGTACCAAAATGAAAAGGATTTATTTTTATCCTTCTTTAGTTTCTTTAAGGAATCAGAGAAACCCAGTGGGAAAGTGTTGACTCATGAAAAAGGGTGAAGAGTTTGTGTGTATGAAGGTTGTTGTAGGTGAGGGACAGAGGAAAAAGAAAAGAAGAGAAGAGAGTGGGAAAGAGTTTTGAGGGATGGAGAGAGAACAATAAGATACGGTTTTAAAAGTGGAAGGAGAGTGTGACGTTGGAGTTTGTGTGTATGAAGGTTGTTGTAGGTGAGGGAACAGAGGAAAAAGAAAAGAAGAGAAGAGAGTGGGAAAGAGTTTTGAGGGATGGAGAGAGAACAATAAGATACGGTTTTAAAAGTGGAAGGAGAGTGTGACGTTGGATGTTGCGTGTTAGAAAAGAGGTTATGAACCAATTGGCGAAGCCTGAAAGAGGGAACCCGAGGAAACTCGTGACATAAGCAGAGACCAATAAATTAATAAATAAACAAAACACCAATAGAAAGCTACACTTGTAAAGAGAGGTAGATGCGGGTGCCCGTGAAAATTGCTGAACGCAACATCAACCAGGACATGTAAAAAAAAAAAAATTAAAGAAAAAGTGCTACTTTTGAATATAAATTATTTTAAATATAAAATATACTAATCTAAATATAGACACATTTTCACTTAATTTTCATAATAAAGAGGGGGAAAAATCTTTTTTGTTTTCCTTTTACCATAAAAGTATGTATAAAAAACCAAATATAAGAACAGCATTGCTGTTAAAAAAAATTTATTTAACCTTACATGTATTTAAGTTTGCAAATTGAGCTTGTATTTGAACGAACTTTTGTGACATGAAAAGAGATTAGTTCTGCATTCAGTCAATCTAATAGCACCTCATGATCTTAAAAAAAAAAAACAACTAAATTACTCTAATCTCTTTATAGAAAATACTGTTTTAAAAAGAAAAAAAGAATCTCCATCATATAATGTAATGGGTTTTGTAAATCTAATTCATCTTTCGATAATGGTAATTATGTAATTCTTTCTCGAGAGTGACAATTTTAGGATACCAATCCTTAGTCAACTACGATAAATTATTATTAAGTTATAAGATGGATAAATGAATTGTTATATTACATGATGTAACAAAACATTCCTATTTGCACAATTATATGTGAGCTCCACCTTTTAACTTTTTTATCTCAACTCTTCTCTTTTCTCTCTCCTTTCCGTTGTGAGAGTAGAAATTGTTATGTTGCATTATGTAACATAACAATTCATTTACCCTTATAAAATATGATTTATAAATATTATTTTAAGTTAATGTATCCTCATTTAAAAAAAAATAACTTTTTTTGTTTTTCTAAACTTTGGATCACCCGGTTACTCTATAAAATAATATTATATATATATATATATATATATATATATTAGTTAGAAAGAGATAGATAGAATATTTGGGCGCCAAGTTTTTGTAGAGAGAGATTAGGTTGAAATTTGGCGCCAAAATTTTATTGGGACAAATAACAATCCCAAGTTATTCCCCCTGTGCTAAAGTCATATGCAATACAAACTACCTTTTCCTTTTGGCCACCCTTTTTGAAGATGCGGTTTATAGGGAATCATATCACCAGCCATCAAAATCTTGTTTTGCGCAATTTGTTTTTTCCTGCTCATTATTGATGATTGAAGTTTCTGCATCCTTATCGTCATCAAATTTGAATTTCATCAAAGCTTTTTTAACTCTAAATTTAAGGACAATAACTTTAATGGTGGCTCGAGGCAGGGGAATTCAAAGATGCTGCAAGAGAAATAGATAAAAGAATATATATATATAGGAGGGTTATTTTTATTATCAAAATTTTCTACTATCAACTTATTGCCTATCTAATCATCATTGGATCAACATTTTTTCTTTTTTCAAAAACTTTGTAGCATTTTCTCTCTTTGATTCAATGGTGATTAGATAGGTAGTAAGTTAGTAGTAGAAAATTTTGATAGTAAGAATATCATCCCTCATATATATATATATATATATAACAATTTTCTATTTTTGTCTTCTGAAAACATAAGCGATTTTTAATAATGTAAATTATCATCTATTTAGTTCGTTAATCAAGCAAAATATTATAAAATTAATCCATAAATTATAACTTTGTTACACTCATTTTCTTGGTTCGACAAAAACAAAAATCAAATTGATTCCAATTTTCAGATTCACAGAACTGAGAGATTCAAACTATGACAAAAAAAATTCAAAACTAAAGTAACGATACTTATATCTTCATATGACAAATATAGGAAGTTGTTCATAAAAAATTAGTAATTAAGAGGACAGAAAAACGAAAAAAAATGCTTTTGCTTTTAACTTTTTTTAAAAAAAAAAGAAATAATTTTTTTTATCTATCTTATTTTTGTTTCAAATTAGTCATCTAATTTATTAAATTAACATGTTGTTTCAAACGCCCCCTTGGTGGCAAAAATTCACTTACCCGTGTCAATTGATTAAATTGGAATAACTTTGCGCCAATTGATTCATGTGATTAGTGTTAATTTGAAATGACTTTAATTTTAAACATTACACGTTAGCCCAAGTTTGGGTTACTATAGACCTAATTTATGCATCATTGCTCACATTTGACTTGATTTTTGTTGGTTCACATATCACCAAAGAAATAACTCTAGGATGATTGCACATGCGCAACCGCATGCGTCCAAATAATAAAAGGAGTATTAAGTCCCAAGATATCGTATATCGTCCCAGGAAGAACTTGTCACTATCTTGAGTTACCAAACTGTATAAAACTGAATTAAAGTTAAAATAAGAGTACAAAAACAGAATTAAACTACCCTAAGCTCTTCGTTCCTAACTATCATAGTGGCGTTCCCACTCCGACAGATAGTTCAGATCACTTTGATAATCCCTCGCGTCGTTATGTAATTTTAGTCTTTCCTTCGAGAGGAGAAACGACAAGTCATAGGAATAAATGTTTGTGTAAAGTAGAATTGTGCATCAATGCACAATTGAAATGAATCTTTTGATTTTTCTTATATTCAAAATTCCGGAACGTAAACAGAACAATAGTAACTAACAGAAAAACATGGAATAATGATAAAACAAATAGGAACATATTCACTTTTTCATTAAAAACTAGTTGTGATAGCTCAGTACCTCATTAATGAACTTGTTCGGACCACTTTTCATTGCCAATGTTGATTCCTCGAGCTCTTGGGCTATATGGTATATGAAACCTCACATTCCCTTGCGGTTTCATTCCCAAGTATTCACTGCACCGGACCTTACTCAACTTAGTGATTCCTTATTCCTAAGACAACTAGTGAAAGTATTTTCACACTTTCACCTTCTAACCATTATTTTGCAATCTGAAATCCTTTCCCAATGGAATTTCCTTTCTAAGATTATTTCAATTTCCATTAAAATAAAATAGTAAAAGCACAAAATACCATAAATCCATTGAAATCAGAATTGAACTTCTATTACAGAGATTATCAATTACATAGATTATCCATTCCCAAAGAAACTTAGCTTATGTCTACAGACATGGCTGAAAATACAGAAAATACTTCATCCACTTGAGATCCCATTACAGACTGTTCGAGATTCAAGAAAGAGAAGATGAAAATCGTAAACAGAGAACAAAAATTATAGACTCGAAAATAGAGAACGAAAAATGGAAAAAAGAAACCCAGAAACAAAGAACAGGGAAGATAACGTTTGTAAGGGAGGAGGTTAGCGAAGAATATCTCTCTTGGATCTTTCTTCCTTCCTTTTTATATCGATCAAGGAGTAGCTCTTTGGTAATTAATTTTGCCTTTTTCTCCACCATTGGATTGAAGTGTCTCTTCCTTTGCTTGTATCGAGTGGCCTTGATTTGATGAGCTGTCTGTTTCTTTCTCTCTCTTTGTAACTAACTATGTCCTTTTAATAATATTATTCACTCTTTTCTTGCTTGGGTGTAATGATTGCAAAGGTAGTGGCTACCTTATTGAGTGAGTGTTTCTTTCACCTTGCAAAAAGTAAAAAATAAGAAGTTAATGGGAATAAAAAGCATAACGGGTATAGCTCAACTTTTCTCTTTCTCTCATGCTAATTTTTCCTTTTATCACTTTTCCTCTCTCATACTTGATGTGGCCAGCTTTTATTGTATTTTTGGTATTTTTCATTAAGATATGCAACTTGGGAACACTATTTAAGTAGCGTTCCATCATGCGAAAAGCTTGAGATGGGTTTATTTAAAGTTAAACGTTGTTTGTCCCCAAACAACCAGACATAACCATTAATGAATTTATTCATATACATTCAACATTCACAAATCAGCTTTCAAAATACAAATTTCACACAACATCGAATTTCAATTCTAGTTATTAAGATCAGGATGAATTCTTTCCAAGTTATGCAAGGCTTATAATCCGTTCCTCACCCTAGAACACTCATCAGGATGTTGTTTCACTCATCGTTCCAATGAATCCACCTTACCATATGCTTGAATATCCTCTGCTTTTCCTACTAAATACTTGTTTGCTTCAATCGAAGGGACTTTGAGGCTTGTATTAGGGCTTA
This sequence comes from Gastrolobium bilobum, assembly GCF_033153095.1. NCBI lineage: Eukaryota > Viridiplantae > Streptophyta > Magnoliopsida > Fabales > Fabaceae > Gastrolobium > Gastrolobium bilobum. Next base: position 106,823 of record NW_026896900.1, read on the forward strand.
GGTCTAGGTTGAAGTGTTTGGTTTTGGCTTTTTATCAGTACAGAACACTTCTGCACTAATTTTTCTTTTCTACCAGGAACACTTATCTTCTTAACTCACTGGAATGTCTTTTCCTTTCTTTCTGTCTTTTTAGCTTTTCTTTCCTTTTTGGATTCTGCTTTATTTTTTCAACTCTTGATAATGTTTCTTCTTTTTCTTTTCTTTTGACATTTCCTTCTAATTCTTCAGCTTTTCATTTGCTTTTGTTCTTGGTTTGTTTGCTCTTTTGTTCCCTTTCTGCTAGAAATGGATTTGTCTTTCAGGCTTGTAGGTTGTTTAGGCTTAAAGAATAAAAGTGATTCGAGCTCAAGGGGGGGTCTAGTGGTGATGATATGAGGGTTGACTTTTTGGGCTCTGGCTTATTTTGAAACATATCCATTTTCCTTTTGAAGCTCACAAGCATTTCACAGTACTAACAATGTCAATGCAAGTTCTGAAATATAGAAACACTAGAACACACTCTTAAAGAACAACTAAAAGTGTTTGCCTTGATTCCTCACAGCTTTGTTCACTCGGATCATACTCCTAGAAGTCCTACTGTCCAAATTCATTTTTTTCCTTTTTCACCTTAAAAATCGTGCGATTGAGTCAACCTTATGTTTTGGAACTTAACATGTTCATATTTCTTGTTCCTCATAAACAAATTAATATAAGTTTCTCTGTTCTTGAACAATTTTTCAAACAAAATAACTTTTTATTCATAAAGTAAAAGCAAACAACAGATTCTACAAAGTAAACTAAAATGCACACTGATTGACAAAAAACAAACTTAACAACAAAATTAAGTAATAAAGACAGGTTTTTGTTCACAGAGTAAGGCTTGTTCATACAAAATAAAACCTAAGGACCACAGGTTGTGGTCCCAGGATCAGGCTTTGGGAGGAATGTTAGGCAAAGGTTCTCATTTCTAAACTTCTTCAAGTAAGTCCTTGTTCGCTTCCCTCAGGACCACAGTTTGGATACCTTGCTAATTGGTGGTTGTACTTATAGTTTGTTTGAATCATACTTGTACTTTTGAGTGGCTGGATTTGTATCTTGAGATATCATATTGGTCTTTGTTGAACTATAGATTTCCAAGCTTATACATTTGAAGTTTTGATGATTACAAAACACCAACAAGCTCAATATGGATGCACAAGTTAGATAGCAGTGCAACAAGTCTCAAATGGTACTAGAAGACCAAGGCAACATGTAAAAGTGAAGAAGTAATTCAAATGTGCAAAGTCAACACCAAAGTTAAAGATTCAAGTGAAGAAAGGACCTAGAAGACTCAAAGGATGAAGACACTTGAAGATAATTGAAGACTTGTATTTTGACTAAGTGTTATGTACTTTTAGAGTCTTAGGTTGTATGAAGTTGAGTTTATTGAGCTATATCTCTCTAGTTTACATTTAGGAACATAAACTCATGCATACAAGTCTCACACATGTGAAACACTATAATATTGATGATAGAAGCATGCATTCATGTGTGAGAAGTGAGAAAGAATTAATTAGAAATGATTTGAATCAAATTTTAATGCATTTTGGGTTGTTGTCATCAAATATTCGGATATATGGATTGTGTATCCGGATATGGTATCCAGATATCAGAATCCAGAATATTCGGATACAGCATCTCATATATCCGGATATCTGTCGGGAATCACGTAATATTTTTTTTAAATCTGAATCAAATATTTTTATATCTTTTCTAAACCGACTTGGGTTGCTATAAAATCATGTTTCAGGGTTCAGAAACATAAGAGAGCGTATTATTACATGCATTAGAGTTAGAATCACACAAGTACATGCATTATGCTTAAAGTTTAATATTCTAGAGAGAGCTCTTTAATCTTCTTCTTCCTCTATTTTTCTTTGTAATTCTGAATTTGGGGAGGTTGTTCTGCTTCTGTGATTGGTTCAATTGGAGTGATCATATGGTTTAAGTTAAGAGTGGTCAAGGGATTGGTCACGGTCTTATAAAATTCCAATTGAGTTTTGATTTTTGGTTCAAAGGGAGTGATCCTAGGGTTTAGGTTAAGCGTGATTAGGTAGATCACGGGTATTGTAAAATTTCTCTTGTAAAACGATTTCTTCAAGCACCGGTTGGAAGCTTGATGATAGTGGAACGATCGGTCTCAGTCTGGATCTAGCTCTCAATGGTAGAGAGTGAACCAGAATATATCTTGGTGTTATCTTCTCTTCCCTTGCTCTTTTATTTTTTGCTGCATTTTACTCTTCTTTGATTCATTGTTCTTGATAATATGAATATGTTTCAAGGATTTGAGAATTTTTATTAATTGTTAAATCTCTCTTGCATGCTTTCTTGAAAAAAAGGGTTTTTTAATTTTTCTTTGTTATTTGCAAAATAGTTTAAAACACATTCACCCCACTCTTGTGTTATTATTTAGCTATTCTTTCTTTACAATCTTGATCAAATAATACGTTTTATGGAAGCAAATCGACTTGGAATTTCAAATATATATTGGTTCTGATACATTGTACTTTAGCACTACTTATATTGATTGACATTATATGCATTGTGTTGTTGATGTAGTGACTTGCATACCTTGTCTATTCGAACTATTTTAAGTGAACCTATTTGTTCCCTAATCTTCTACATTGATCAAGTTGCACACATGTTACCTTTTCAAAATCTTGTTGTCCGACTATTAGCATTTATATTATGTAAGAATATAAGCGGTCAAAGAATATTCTAGCATATTTTGTATGCTTTGGGATTTTCTTTCATACATATATATTAATTGATTGTGATCTAGCATTGATCCATTACGTCATAGTGGTCATTGTTGAACAAGTGGCCTCAAAACTCAAGAGGAGATGAATTGAGTTGTAAAAATCTTTTCGCAATGCCTCACTTTGTTTGAGAAATTAATTTCTTGAGATACTGTGATTTATGATAAGCAAAAGATAATGGATAACAACTTTGGAAAGCAAGTATAGAGTTATTATTCATAGAAGACCACATTTTCTTTTCAGGGTTTTGATCGATAAAAATTAGAATATACTTCAACCGACATGTCCTTAGACACAATCACGCATAACATAGAAATCACACTAATAAAGATGGATAGTTAGTTAAAGTAGCAGGCACTAGGGTGAAACTAATTGCTAAACAAGGAAAATCTATCTCATTTAAATTACCTTCTAGGAAGGTTTGTTTGATATCCAAATTGCTCAACCAACAATTAGTCAATAGGTTCTGAAGGGATGACCTCAATTGGTAGAAAAAACGCGCAACTCCTTGGGGTTATCCTATACTGAGAAAAAGAAGTAGAAAAAAGTCATCACCATCAATAATAATGGTTTGTTGAGAAATAAATGTTGGAACATTATTACGGCAAGCACATTAAGTAAATTAGGGTGTTGAAGCAGTTAAGATGTTGTAACGTCTACTACTTATTAGTTAGAACTAGTTGATTATTGGTTACACAATTGGAATTGCATGTGCAACATGTATGTAATATGTAATTTTCAACTGGCACCAGAGTATATCCAATCTATGTAGACTAATCTAGAATGATTAGACAATAAAAAAAACAAGTGAAAAAATAAATCTCAGTAATCTTCAGATTCTGTGTAAATATAGAAAATACACCGTTCTTATAAAATCATAAAAAATATGATTATAAAATAAATAAGAGATGTATCATATAATAAAGTGCATTTGCATAAAAATTACATTCAACAAATTTAATTGTTTATTCTTTGGTGAATAAACTTAATGATTGCCCAAACTAAGGAAGGCACTGATTGCAAGAGGCTTACACGTGGTTGAGCTCTAAGTCAGAGTAAGATATACCCAATTGATCTCATCACTAATTGGGTCAGTTTCACATCAAAATCATCAATTAAGGTTATTTTTCAAGAATCAATTTGGACTATTAATCATTAAAATGACACAAATATTATAAATATTTGCTTATTTTTATCAATTATTATAATATTTATTGTTGTTTTTACATATAATTATAATATTTTATTTTTTTGAAAAAATTGTGAAAACGTGTGTAACCTCTAGTTTTGATTTTACTCTCGAGAAAAGTTAAACCTCAACTAAATCATTTGGGTACATATTACCTTAGTGACAATAATAATCCAATACATTAAGTTTATAAAGTGCCACCAAGTATCCTTACTTTTCAATTAAATGGAAGTCATTATATACAAAATTTTCAAGTCTTCCCTCTTTCATATTTATTCAACTCTATCAGTGGAACATATCGAAGCAATTCTAAGGTAAAAAGTCATTAGCAATAATTTTCTATTATATCCATGTCACCTAACTAGTGGAGTAGAAATAAAAATTAATATAGAATAAAAAGAGCTAAGAAAAAAATCTGAATTTTTGGAATTCTTCTTTGTATGTATTTATACTAACTCTTTTACATTTCTCACAACAGTAACTCATGTTTTGAGTAATTGATTTTGATACGTTTCAGGTTTTATCAATTCAAACCGCAGTTTTACATATTTTTCGTGTATTACATGATAAAGCAATCCTACTTGAAGCTTTCTTAACGCATTAGATTTTCAATAAAAAAATTAAATATACATATCAAAATAGTTATAGTTTTAAGAGAAAAGTTGTACTTACAACCATTTTCATTTACAACCTCTTATAACCACATTTTCATATCTTATTTTCTCTTTGCAAGAACAAAAATAGAAGACACTCATTTTTACCTCAATACGTGGATAACCTTCTTGATAAATCAAGTGATTTCTTCTCCATCTTTTGGAGAGAAGGACTAGGATAAAAATCTTGGACATCCGAAAAGTTTGACATGAGAAATAATACATACTTGCCACCATACAAAAAATATTGACCTGCAGGTTGATTTGCCCCAACTCACTAATTGACCACTTTAACCCATCTTAATATGTTGGGTTGACATGTTAAAATGTTCAACTGACCCTCCAAAATAATTGGATTAAACGGACTAATCCAACATGTTAACAATTTGGAGAAAATTACAAGTGTTCTGCTTGTAATAAAACAAAGCACAAAAATTTCTAAAAATTGACTATTAGTATGTCACCTATTTATATGTTGTTTCCAAGTATGATGGTGAGTTTTGTACAAAGGCAACCAAAACCTCAAAACTGAAGGGTAAAATGAATCAACTCTAGTCTCTCTTTTTTTTTTTAATTACATTATTTGGGATCGAAAGGAACCAGCTTGAGATTTTTCCTTCCATCCCTCACGTATCCAGCTCATTGTACAAGAAACGTTATATGCAATGCTCAACAACTTGGGACTAATTCAACCCACTTTGTGGGAGACCTTGATATAATTTAGGAGACGTTTCAGAGCTTTCCCACTGTCAATGGCCTCTCTGGCTCTATCCAGGGCAACATATATGTCTTCTGCGCCATCAACTCCAAGCAAATGATCCACCATTCCAGCATTCAAGACAATTCGGTCATATGCTGGTCCCTTTTCTCCAGAGAGAGCTGCTAAACCCAATTCAATGTTCTTTGAGACCTGAAGTTTAAAACGAAAAAAAAAATGCCAATAAAAAAACTTCAGCTCTCTCCATAGGAAAACTGGCTACATATTTAGAGGCTTCCTAGTCGTGATGATATTACATTACATAATGGTTTAATTGCAGATTAAGATTCCAATAAGTCATCAAGAGAATAAACATTCAGCCAAAGAATTCAAAAAAAAGAGACCAAAGTCAATTCGAAACAACTAGGAGTCATCCATTTGTTCATGAGAAAAACAGAACATACATATGCAAGGAGTAAAAATAGTTTATGTAATACATATTCTACTATTCAAACATTTTGTTTGAAAATTGAGTAGAGCTCACTGAAAAAGACTTCATCAAAAACCATGAAGATAATACCAAAACGACTTGGGCACAGGCCGCAATAATGGCTCAGAAATTGGAACCATAACATATTTTGACTAAAGTTTTCCTTAGTTTCAAGGCTCGGAAATTGGAACCATTCCATTATTTTATCACAGTTTTCCTCAGTTTGATTTCAGTCTACTCCTGATGGTACCAGAAAAATTGATTAACTACAAGAATTAGGGAAACAGCCCCTTACAACCAATTCCAATAGAACAGTACCAAATTACAATCTGCACTCAAGAATGCAGAAGTAAAACAGAAAAGGTTAAAGAAGAAAATTACAGAGGCAAAAGACATTAACAGATGGATAATAGCTCCCTCTACAAGAAACAACCTATCCTGTAGAGTTCTCAAATTCCCTTCCCCAAAAGTTACTCAGAAATCAATTACCCTCAATTCTTTCTTTTCCCTCCTTTTAACCCCCTGCCTCACCAATTCTGTTGCCTCCCAAATCATGTTCTCCATTCAAGGCTTGCCAGCTGTCCACTTCCTCAACCAACTTCCCTTCTCTCTCCTTAACAACCTGAATTCTGTTATTCTCCTTAGGAATTGTTATTTCATCACACTTCTCTGATGGGCTTGGTTTCCTCTTCTCATCCTTCTACGCTTATAGAGGGCCCATCAATTCCTTACATCTATTAACACTCCTTTACATGGTTACACAATTTATGCAGTGGAAAAGAGACACACTTGACCAGATAGTAATTGTTGCCTATGATGAACAATAATGAAAGGCAAGCAACTGATCTACAGACCAGAAAAGGTATCTATAAATCTACCACAGCATGACCAGGAAACAAAAAAGAAGCAATGGAAAATCAAAAGATAGAATACAGGTATCAGCAAGTGGCTTCTGAATTTTCAGAGAAATTGCATACATATTGGATTGAAGGAACAAAGATTTGGCCAAGGTTCTAACACAGTTTAACGAACATGCAACCCTTAGTTACAACAGCAACAGAAAATATTTTAACCTATTATTAGATAGTGTGATTAGCAAGAATATTTTTAATAAGTTCCAGACATTGGATAGAATAGAACATCTAGAGAACTTTACGGATCTATCAGTTCTTGGTGTGTCTGTGGGTTGGAAACCATAGTCCTTGGCATTGACCTCAAGACTAAAACCTTGACGTGTCACTCCTGCATTATGAAATAACAATAATTTATGTGTATCAATCTAAAGATGTGAAGTAAAGCAGAATTATCAGTTTGCTAATCAGAAACTGGCATAGTGACAGAGTTGTCAATGAGCACTGGAAAGAAAAACAAAAGCAAAAACAACAAAAATTATGGACTCAGATTTTAATGAAATAATCATTTAAGCACATAAATAATAGGTAGAAGTAGGCAAGGAAACCAAATACATACCACCAAGTTCAGATGTGGATGAATTGTCAAGTGAACGGAACCCTGAACAGAAGTTCACCGGAAGTCCCTTAGTTGTACTAGCTGATCGCAATCTTGTAGTCATTGAGAGAGCCCCTTCCTCTCCCTACAGTATTAGCATAATCAAGGTTACATGAAGTGGCTTCTTTAGCTAAAATGTTAAGCGTTATTTAGTATTAAATATTATATTAGGATGATTTAACTAATGTTAATAAGAGAAGAAAAACAAAAGTTTATAATACGAACAATAGTTTATGCAAAAAATAAAATAAAATAAAAATAAAATAAAATAGAAAAGTTAACAGATTGTGATGTATAAAAAGTGAAATCCCAACCTTCACTACCAAACCAGAATGTACACCCCTTCTTTTCATGAGCATTAACAATGGCTCTTCGTAACCTTCATGATAAAATCCAGCAACAATTGCTTCCTTACCTCTTGCCTGTTGAAAAATATAGTTTTAACTATATAAACAGATGGTGACTTCTGTCCAAAAAGTTAAAGAGATAAATAAAAAAGAAACAAATCAAGCTTTTTACCTCATTGCTTGGGCCAGTTCAATTGGCCTACCTCAGGTTTATAACAAAAATACCTTTTTGCCTACTCATGGTCTCTTCTATTCACTTATGTTCAAGTTTGCAGTCAAATTACAGAATTTTATATGATTCAATCAAAACTTCATTTCCTCCTAATATTTTCAAAACAGTTGTAAATCTTAGTTCCATTTAAGGTCAGGCCTTGGAGTATCAGTAAGGTTGCTCCTTTGTGACAAGAAAGTCATGGGTTCAAATCTGTAGAACAGCCTCTCTGCAAAAATGCAAAGGTACCCTCAACTCTATCCTCACAAAGTTGGGGAGCCTTTGTGTAGCAGGTTTGCTCCTAGTTCCATTACCCTTAGGCTTTCAATCAAAATGAGCTAAAAGTGAAGAAAACAGTATTTATAGTGTACAATGTGTGAAAGTGTGAAGTAGAAGAAAGATACGTAAGCTCTAGGTATCCAAGGAAGAAATTATTCCCCCATCGCCTTTATTTCCTTTTAGCAATTATGGTACCAGTATTTCTATTAAAAATATCAAACGGAGCCTAGCTCCTACAACACACCAGCAGTACAGAATTAAGGAAAGCAACACAATCAGCCAGATTAAAAATAAGACAGATGACAATAAATGACTCCTAATTACTCGTAGAGTGTGATCCTACTGCCCCTAAAGAGCTAGCAATCTAGACTCCAGAGTTCCCAAATTCCCTAACCAAAGACTAGTTTAATTCTTTCATGCCCCCTTCTCAATGTTTCCCTTTCTCCATATATCATTTCTCTATCACCAATTCCATTCCCTCCCAACTCCTCTCCATTCAAAATCTGCCACCTGTTCCCTCTAACCAACTTTATTTCTCTCTCCATAACCACCTTATTTCCGTTATTACTGTTAGAAACAGATCCCGAATTCTTAGCGTGATGGACTTGGATCCCTTCATTAATCTTTCCACGAGTATATACAAACTTAGGCCCATCGATACTCCCTTTACAAAATTCACCTTGTCCTTAAGGTGAACGAACAGGTCAGGATCCTATCACCAGTGTGAGAGACTCATCCACCTGGATCCAATTGCTTGAAGCATATTGACCTAGTTATGCTTGAAGCAAAAAAACCGCCACTGGAATACCCACCCAAGGACTCATACTGCAATTCAGCAAATTCTAGATTCAATTTGATCAATTTATTCGACTCAATAAATATACGCTCAACAACTGCAGAGAGCTTAATTTTTGAAGACCAATCTCCAAATCCTTCCTCAGAGAGATATTGACAAAAATACTAGGCAAAAGAAGCTCAGCAACTTCAGCTTTAAACAGTGCAATATATTGACCCAATCTTAGTATCACATCATAGCAGTAGATAACGAGTGAATCCACCAATGGACAAATCCACATCTCAAATACCATTACCAAAAATAACCAATGAATCACTTGCAGCTTGTGAAAATAGCAGGTTTCTGATAGATGAAAGCTCTCCTTCTAAGTCTGATATCTTCTTAGACGTTCATATGAAGGCAGCATATTTAGCATAGACACTTTGTTGCATCTCCTGAGCATAAGCTTTCTTCAAGTCAACTAAATGTGTGCATAATTGCTTTATTTCCATGTTGATGGGGGAAGCATCATTGATTACTGCACGAGGGGAATACCTTCCAATTGCTATTTGGTTGACTTGAATATTCCCAATGCTGGTTGTTGGTCTCAGCTTCCAACCCCCAATCCCATCACTTCTCCCATATTCACAGCCCCAAATTGGCAATTTCCACAAAGCAAACGCATTCTTGTGCGACTCATTCTCATAAGCATAAGCAAACCCACGATGTCGTGTCAGATCCGTACCCATAAGCTCATCACCAGCGAAGAGCCAAAGCAGCTTCATCTTATTCAAAACAAAGAAAAAAGGACCTATGGTGGCACTCACCCAACTAGTAATAACCAAAAACTGAATCACATGAGCCGCCAAAAACTTCAATCCACCACCCATGAACAACCTATAAGGCCGACCCAATTTTCTCAGGTAAACCAAATTCACATACTCCCCCACACGCCCCACCCTTCGTGCAACTACACCCCCTCCAATGAGTCATCAAATGTAACCTTTTCCACCAATTTATTACACCCAATCACAATCGCCGCTGCAACAAACCAACACTTGATGGTAGCCCAAGGATCAACCACCTCCACGCTATGTTCACGAAGTGCAATAGCTCATCCGCTAGGACTGAATCTCCCTATTCTTATGAAGAATCTTCAGCGAAGGCCCAGGCCTGGATCTAGCGGTTATGCAGAGGCAACATAACCAACATACGCATGTGCAGAGTCAGCAAAATCCCCCATTTCTTCTTTGCCCATAGAGGATACTCGAGCCTAGCTTTTGTTGTCTCAGCCAGTGGTTGTGTATTTAACTGGTATCCACCCTGGTTTGGGCTTGGTCCGTTACACAAGAATTGTGACCCAATCTTTGTTGATCTCCAACATGACCTCTCGTCTTTCCCTCCTTCACACTCTAATCATCGACTAAGCTTCTCATGCCTACCAGTAGATGCTTAGCCATAGCTAATGGGGAACTGAGTATGACTCGCATCTCCATGGTTGTCGGCTTGAGCTTACTCTTCTCCCACTCCTCCATCCTACTTCCAATGGGAAATAAAATGACATTAACGATATAGGTTCGATCGGTGTTGTTGCATCTTTCCCTTCTTCCTTTACAAATTTCTTTTTTTGCACCTCATTCTCTACCTCAACCTTCTCCATCCTCTCCACCAAAACAGTGCCATCGAAATTGTGCTTCTTGATTTCAAAGATTGGTGTCTCCATTTTCTCTATCAACTCATCTAGAATCTTTACCATTTTCTGCATCATTTCTTTTAATTTTGACATGCTAGCTTTCTCTAGAGCTCCAAGATGTATTCCCATGGCTTTCACTCCCTCAAAGATCCATACCATCAAGCACCCGTTGGATCGGAGGTGCTCTGATACCAAATTGATGGTACCAGTATTTCTATTAAAAATTTCAAATGGAGCCTAGCTCCTACAACAGATCATCATTTCATAATTAAGGAAAGCAACACAATATAGACAAATTAAAACAAAGACAGGTGTCGATAAGCGACCCCTAATTACTCATATGGTGTGATCCTACTACCCCGAAAGGCCTAGCAACCTAGACTCCAGAGTTCCCAAATTCCCCAACCAAAGACTAGTGTAATTCATTCATACCCCTTGTCAATATTTCCCTTTCTCCATATATTGCTTCCCCATCACCAATTCCACTCTCTCCGAACTCTTCCTCTCCATTCAAAATCTGCCATCTATTCCCCCTAACCAACTTCATTTCTCTCTCCATAACCACCTTTCCCATATCATTGTTAACAGCCCCCATATTCTTAGGTTGATGGACATGGATCCCTTTATTAATCTTTGTAAAGGTATATACAAACTTAGGTCCATCAAGCAAAAATAAGTTTTACTTGTAAGCTTTTACCAAGAACTTCCTTTTGGTGATTTTCAACATCAAATTATAACTTGTTAACATTCCTTAGGCTGAAATCTTCATTACTCATTGAAGTATTACATCTACACACAAATTTTATTCTAACAAATTCAGATTGCCCTAAAATTACCACAGTTTTTTACTGATTTATTTAGCAGATTCCATGCACATAAAACTCCCTTACCTTCTGATACGGGCATATAGAGTGAGCAATTAAATGGTCTATGTTATTGAGGAAATGGTAAAATCATTAGTTCATTTAATGAATTATGACACATCTAAAACAAACAAATAGACTATTGTATAAAACCAAAAACCACTCCCCGTTAAACCCGACTAGCGAGTGTGGGGTGGAGAAAATCCTTGTACGCAACCTTACCCTTGCATAATTGCAAAGAGGCTGTTTCCTGGATTCAAACCCATGACCTTTCAGTCATGAAGGAACAGTTTTACCACTGCTCCAGTTCGCCCCCTTTTAAATAGACTATTGTATGATGAATTAAAAACATGTTGAGACTTTAAGAACAGAGCATCAAGTCTTCTGTATGATGGTGGCTTTAAAAATTTAAATAAACATTTGTAATAAACTAAGAGAGATCAATGACAATTAACAATAGATAAATTAAGTCTAATCCTACCTTTACATATTGCTGAACCTTTTCAGTTGTTGCAAGCGGAGGGCGTTTCTTTATGTGCTCCCTTATCCTAATTAGAGAGTAGCTGCAGAAAAAATAACAAGTTTAACTTACTCCATTCCAATATTACTGTTATAACTCATACATATAGATATCAACACCATAATGAAAGATTTTCCAAAATAGCAATATGAATTAGGTTAAATTACACATTTACTAATCATTTCGATCAAGAGAAAATGAATGAAAGATAGTTTCCCCTTGTTTGTTTTGGCAAAAAAATAGAGTGGAAGGAAAAAATTAAGGGTGGGACCCACTAAAAAGTTTTCTTCCCATCATTGGAAAGAAAGCAGAGAAATTCTCCCTTGGCTCACATTTAGAGAAGGAAAGAGAAGATGCAGCATACTAATAAATGCATACAATAGGGGTAATAGCGGAAAAAATATATTGATTAGGGGTAATATTGGAAAATAACTTTCTTTTTATTTTCTTTTTTTCCACTTCTCTCTCCATGAAAACACATTATTTTCACCTACACTTGTCTATCTATTTATCTTATTTCCATTTTCTCCTCACATCCAAACAATGGATTAGTCCTTATAGTTTTACCACAAATTCAATTTAAGTGCTAAAGTTCAAAACCATTTTAAAAAGTCCCTATAGATTTCAATCAATGCAAATGATAGAATTAACAGTAAAACAAAGTGAATGATGAGAATAATTTTATTGATATATTCCTCCTCTCAAAGAACAGATGGGTTGCGTGATGAGTGAGGTAGAAAATTACACTGACTTCCTCTCACAACTCTTCTAAAATTACAATGACTTTCTCTCACAACTCTCCTAACCTCCGGAAATCTTAGTCTCTAGCCTTTCCTCTCTGCTTACTAACTGTCTAACTACTCTACATGCATTCCCTCAACCTTATTTATAATCTCAATAAACAAACTAACTATTTCTGTTGGAATTCCCGAACTATCCCTGTTAACCGCCCAGTTAGGGAACTAACTAGGCCTACCTAACAGAAGTTGGATCACATGGTTCTTTGGGTCCACCATTACTTCAAACCTACTTTCATAAATAGGGGGTTCCTAACAACAAAAAAGTCACTATAGTTTCCAAACAAGGTAATATGGTCCTTATAGTTTCACTCCAAAAAGGAAGCAAAATTAGCTTAGAGGGAGCATTTTGCATGGAACTTTTTTCAATGGTTTTGAACTATAGAGACTAAATAGAATTTAGAATAAAACTCTCTAGGGATTAAATGAGTGATTTAACTTATAATTTAGTATAATAATCCAGATGTCTACAAGTAGATGAATAACCAGGACTATAAAAACAAATTATTTTTCAAAATTTTGAAATACCAAAGGAAAAGCATCAAAACATTTGCCAATAAAAGCCCCTCTATGTTATGAAGTTAATAAGGCTTGGACTAATAGTGTTTGGTGAGATGCTCATACAGAGATGGGCGTGCTTCACGCTGACTTACATAAGCAAAACCAACTTCATCATCCTGGAAAGGAGACACAAAAATGTTATTATATATAGTGACTAAAAGAAGATAGTGAGAAAAACATTATGGTGGTGTTAAAAAAATATTTTCAGGAAACAAAAAGACCTCGAGAAGTTTCTTGGCCTCGAAAGGGGATAAGCTTATATTTGCCCCCATAAACTTCAAGATTTGCTCTTCAGTTATACCACCCTTAAAAACAAAAAACAACAGATTACTCCAGAAATAAAAGATGATTCTTTACATGAAATATGAAAGCAGACATCAAGAACATTAAGCATCTTACTTTGCTGCAAAAACAACCTAAACACCCAACACAGAGGAAAATTGACACACCTTAGGTGCCATCCATTCTACACCGTGAAGCAAGCAAGATTCTCCATAGCAAGATCTAACCGCAGCAACAAATAATGTACTCCTGAAGAAGCGTGTGTTCCCATCATAAGGTTCACCATAGTGAGTCAATGATCTGACATCAGCAACAGGAGGAGGGCCTGAGAATCAACTTACGAAAACATTAACAACAGGGATTCTAACTGTGATGATTTAGAAAATAGTAGAAAACAAGCCAGAATAAGAATAAGATTGACTAATCAGATTGAAAATCATACCAAATTCATCATCAAATGCAAGGCAGTATGCTTTTAGTTCACGGTCAGTTTCCCGGTTCATGCGTTGACCAATTAAAAAAGCCGAAAGCAAAGCCTCACTTACACCTTGAGGCTTTTCACCACCCTCTTGGAAGGGAAGAACTTCCCTTAACACACCTTGGACTTCCTCAAATCCAAGATGGCCTCCAGCCAGCACCTCCCTAAGAGCACCAACCAGTCTCATTTCACTGGTGCCCTTGCCAACATATTGCGGTCCAATTGAACTTCCCACCCCCATCATCAACCCTTCAGGGTCCGCCACAAATACTACATCAGGTGGAAGAGCTCTAACCAGAAGTGGCCAGAACGTCTTCAGTGCACGTGTTTCCCCTTCACTCCATTGGGTTGCCTCTGGGAAGGCATTCGCACGGATCGTCATCCCCGCGAAAAACGCCCCGAGTTGCGCTTTAGAAACTTCCTCTTCATCTTTGAGTTCTCCCCTAGCTAAAAGCTTAAATACAAAGTAATCAGAAGCACTAGGACATGCCATTTAAAATCCTTTGATTTTTAAACCCTTTAACTATTCTTCTTCTTCTCAATTCTATGGCAACTAAACCAACATGTAAGACTAGAGATTCTACTATGATTACAATTTACAAACACCTCACCAATAAAATATTCACATGAGTGAAAGAAGAACCTGATCTTAGAATTGTATCGAACACCTTGAAGGCTTGTTGTTCATCGAGTGGTCGAGTCTGCATTGGGCCGGTGCAAACCCTAGCTTGGGCTTCCAACACCGTCTGGTTGGGCATCGGTAATGCCGGATTTCGATACGAAGAAGACAACGCCGGATTCCGATCATCGAACTCTGGAATCCCGAATTGCTCGATAGTGGCCGATTCCAACGTGGCTTTCACCGTCGAAGAATGCCTTCGCCCGACCCAACGTTGGCGATATTCGGTGAAGAGTTTAGGAAATGGCTGAACACATAAGCGAGTGGAGTTTCGTGGTTTGTTGGGGAAAATGGTGTTCACTGGAGAGAGAAAAGGCTCTGGATTAAGCAGTACATTCATGGCGTTCAAGTGTTCTTAGTTCCTTGGATATTCCGCCAAGAGCGAGTAGGAAGAAATGGAGATATGATGGAATGAATGAAAGCTCAAAAAGCTGGTTTCAGTATGCAACTAGGCATATTTTTAAATTAAACGGAGAATGTAGGGCGCGTGGCAGTAACAAATAGTCAAATAGAATCATGTGCTTTAAGAGAAAATGCATAAACATAACGAGTAATACAAGAAGGGTTATCTTTATTTCATTTAACATGATATAATAAATTTTTACACACAAAAAAGAGTTGGATTTTATTTTTATTTTTTTTTTTCCTCTTATATGTGAGTCTCACTTATAATTTTATTTTAATAATATGAGATAACTTTTTTTTTACTAATATAAGGATCTATGTTTTCTATTATTCCAGATATTTTGAATGATTACTCTAATAATTTTATTTTATTTTTTGTTTACACGGTAATGATATTCTATGTTTAGCTTTTCATCTTTGGATTCTTATCTAACGATCCCAGGAGGCAATCCGAGATGTGAAGAATAAATTTTTTTTACATATTCTGTTTTTTTTGTGTTTTTCTTGCTTGAGCCCAATTTTTAAATATTTATTTTGAGTATTTTTTCTATTTTATATATTTCACTAACTAGTAAATTAAAAAAAATCAAACAAATCTTAGTAATTTCAAAAAATAAAATTACCAAATCGCCAACGAAAACAAAAAGAGAGGAATTTGAACCTCGGTACAAAAATTCGTACAACGGATTAACAATATGACGTTTTAGTCCATTTAGCCATCTCTCTCCAATTGGAAAAAAAACTATTCTTTTCTTTATATCTTACTTTTTCTTATTTTTTTATAAAAACCTACATTATATATAGATATTTTTTATTTTTAAAAGTGTTTTTTTTTCATTTTTTGTTTTTTTATAGCTAGAGCCCGGCTAGGTAATGGTCGGGCTACTCTTTTTATTCCCATGAATTCCAGACAACAACAATTTATTTAAATTTGAATAAAAAAACATTTTGATCCCTGTAATATAGTACCAAAATGATAGAACATCAATCAAAATAAAATTTCATTTTTTATTATTCCTTTTCTTGGTAACAAATTAAAAAGAAAAAGATAGGATATTGTTACTACCAATTAATGTTACTACTAATGCCACTACCAGTTTGTTACACCGTTAGATCGATTATGTTGATTCAATGGTTATATTTATTTTTACCTTTGTATGATTATGATTCCCTATATTTAATCTGAAAGCATTAAATATGGAGAATCATAATCATACAAAGGTCAAAATAAATATAAAGTATTAAATATAGGGAGAAGAAAGAATGTTTTTAGAAAGTTAAATGAGAACCGTTTGATCTATATAATCGATCTAACGGTGAAATAAACTGGTAGTGATATTAGTAGTAACTCTAATTGGTAGTAATAATATCATATCTCTAAAAAAAATAATGTAACTATGGATTCTTCCACAATACATTTTATGTTATGAATTTAGTAATTTTCGAGATGCATATGTCAAAATAAAACAATTTTAGAAAAAAACAAAATCCAAAAATAAAAAAAGGCTCCATTTCTGAATTTCATTAGGAAGTCCCTTTACGAAACAAGTCATTATTCTAATTAGCAGAAAAATATGCTCTCATTTCTTAATTACGACTTATTCCCCATATCCACAAAAGCTCCCATTATATACAATAATTGCATTGTAACGAGTATAATTTAGTGGTAAATGTACGATTCGTTTTATGGACCCTTAAATAGTGAAGGGATCTCTCCTGAGATTCATATCCTAACGAAAAAACTATATTTCTTACTTAACGAAGTTTAATACTTTATACCTTCCAACGAATGATTCGAGGAATAATATATATTATCATAATTTGTATCTGAGAAAAATCAATTCTAAATTGGCAAATGGAATTATAAAATTGTGAAACATAAGTTTTTTGGAATTTGATCAAGAATCCCAGTTTTTTTGAGTATAAGTAAAGTATCCATGAGAAAATATATAGAAAGTTGATTTCTTTTCTAATCATAACTAAATATTCTATTTTTTATTTTATTTTTCTAAATATTCTTTTAGTTTACTAGAAACATCGACATATTTTTCTTTAGCTTGACGGAAATTTTTTTCTTTTCCTAAAGATTCTCTCAAATAGAAATAGAGAACAAAAACATATTGTTAGAATAGTCCCCTTTTTCATGAGGATTGATGTGTATAGTCCATTAAAAAAATACATGTTGGTTCTTAATGAGTTTTGTTGCTTATTCGCGAATTTTGTTTTATCTCTTTCATAAAGGGTTCGGTTAATAATTAATAAAAATTGAACAGTTCAATCTTTGCACAATACTTTCAGTTTAAGGTAAAAATGGGCCAATAATGAAATTCTCAGAAAATAAAAAATAGAATTTTTTGTTTTTAATAAAATACAAATGAATTTAATTATCAAAAATAAAAAATAAAAGTGATTTTTTGTAAAATAAAAATTAGAAACATTATTTTAGATTATAGAGAAATAATAGCGCACCAAAATAAAATAAAAAAGTATTCGTTTATTACGAATAAGCAAAAATTCATATGACATTGATAAAATAAAAAAAGAATTTTTATTTAGGAACGTTAGTGTATTTTTTTAAAGAATTGATTATTTTGGAAACATTTTGAAAGCGAGTTCCAATTATAATCTATAAAGTTTTACTGTAGATAGAAAACGAGGGGGTTCGAGTTGGATGGCTGTTTCAAAAATGTGCACTTCCATATAAAAATGAATCATTCGAAAAACTTTTTGAAAAAAGAAGGATACTCGACAGCATTGAAAGCTTTTTCATTAGTCCAATCTTTTTCTTACAGGGAACTCAAATAGTTTTGTTTCTAATAAAAACAAATATTGATGGGAGAAAATAAAATAATCTAAATTAGCTCGATTCGTTAAATTTCTCAAATACTAATGTCGAATAAGAATAAAATATTGAATGTATATACTCATAATACGATTTTGAATATTGTAACACCCTGTGTATACCTGGTTTGTTATCATGTCATCATATTAAGTCACGCTTAATTAAAAATGCGGAATATCTTTTTCTTTTCAATTATGACGTCATTATCAATTACCAAGTTAATTACTTAAATCACTTTCAAAATATTGCCTGTATGTAATTGCAAATAAACAGCTATCTACATTGATAACCTCAATATATAAATAAAGGTAAGTATCTAAGTCACGGATCTACAACACGTAGTCCGGACATAATCACGATACATTAATACGACTCGAATCCAAATCAGACATAGTCAATCAATGTGGCATGGACAACCCCCATGCTCACCAAATGAGGCAATAAAGCCCAACAGAGTCTCAACAACAACAACATAATAATAAATGTAAAGCAGTCAGCATCCAAGCAAAATAATCTAAACAGCAAGCATATCACATCAGCTCCGGCCTCCTGCCGCCCGAGGTCTCAACCCCCGAGTTACCTGAGCCTGAAATATGTGCCCCAAACGTGGGGTAAGATCACTAAAAAGAAATCCCAGTAAGGCAAGGGGTCCTCAAGGATTTCTTCACCCCAAGCTCACTTATATGTGCAATATAAGTTCAAAAGCAGTAAAACAGTATAAGTTCCAAAATCAGTGCAATGCAGCATATAATCATGTCATGTGTGTCAACTATTCTACTGGCCAGAGGAATGCATGATGTACGTACGTCTACAACCCACAATAGTACACGCCGATGTCGTACCTACCCACAGGATCATATTCCCGTCTAGGCGAAACATCACATACATATCATAGGGCATTTGCACTTAACAGCTCAAAATCATTTCGATAAATCAATAGATGAAAACACATCATGCATATAAACTATTCCTCCAAGGGGTATGGTGGAACCAACAATGGCTAAATCGAGGACACAAAAGCTTACCTCGTAAGCTAACTATCCAAACAAGAGTCCAACCAGCTCAAAATCCACAAACAGCAGAATCACAATCTGTTTTAGACCAGCAATCACATCAACAATCATACTTTACAAGCATATAACATAAAGACAACGCTTTCCCTTTACGTTTCATGTCTTTAGGCTTCTCACAAAGCCATAAGCCCTTAATCCCATAGATTCTGACTTAGATTAATTATTACAGAAGTCCACATTAACCAATCATGGGTTCACAAACCCAGAATGTCGTTCTGTATGAACAGTACAGCTACTGTCTCGAAATTCTCATAATATCTGGATATCATATCCGGATATGCTTATCCGGATATCACAAGATCTCATATCTGGATATCAATATCCGGATATGATATCCAGATATTTCGCGACAGAATGCAATTTCTGCATTTCGCGAGATATCACTCCCAAGGTTCCATTTTTAACACATTAGAACGTTAAAGCATGCATCTTTAAACCTTTTAGGTCAGTTATCACGCTGGTTACTTGTTCCTCCTATTAAACATGTCAATGCTTCATTTTTAACTAAGAAAACTCGTGATCAAGGTTGGTGAAGCTTACCCAAGGGTAAAAACAGAAGCAAGGTGGCTCTTGGAGCTCTCAATCAGCTCCAAAGGTTCTGACTTTGAAGGTGCACGAAAATGGCACACCACAATGGTTCTTTCTCACCAAAGGTAGCTTCTTGAAGCTCAAAATGCCACCACAACGGTTCCCTCAACTCCCACCATGAAGTCAGCCCACACACTCTAACAAACAAAGGCTGAGCACTCAGCAAATGGCTACCTCTCACCCTCACAAGTCTAATGCACACTCACACTAGGAGATTTGATGAAGAAACCAAGAGGAAATGTGCCCTCTTGGCTCACAAGGAGGAGAGGAAGAAGGTGACAGCAATGGGGAGGCACTCAGCAGCTGAGCAACACACGTAGGAAGCCAATATGGCCTAGGGTTTTGTGCAAAATGAGTATTTATAGTGGTTTAAGTCTTAAGCAGTAGTAGCACTAATAGCTATCTTAGCATTTTAATCCCAAACTTAGGATTCTGAACTTAGCCATTTTTCTAAGATTTGTCATATTTTTATTTTATTTTTTCCAGTACTTTTTCGGTACGCGCTTTTACCTAATCAGTATCAGTTCTGACACCAGTTCTCATTATTTTGACCTGAAACTTGTTATGTTAGTCCTATATATTATTCTAGTGACATATACATACTTTTCATAATTTTCCAGGATACTTCATCGGTACACATTTATACCACGAGGCAGAACTGGTATCTGCACTTTTCATCAGAAATGTGTCTTTCAACATTATTAATCACTTATCATAATTATTTAAGCCTTATCATAATTATTAGGTTCAATTATGAAATTATCTCATTAATCTCATAATTAATTAATTAAATTCCTAATTTAGCGGTGCGGGTTCTTTCAAATATCATCTCATATTCTTTACAATATTGTTTTATATTCTATTATTAGATTATTTATAGTGAAAATTATCTTTTATGGAAAAGGAGCAAAATGAGGAATGCGCCCAAGGAGGGGCTTGCGTCTGATTAGTTAGTTGGTGAGGCAATAGCTTACCAAGGCGATGATCAGTAGCTAGTCCGAGAGGATGATCAGCCACACTAGGACTGAGACACGACCCAGACTCCTACGTGAGGCAATAGTGGGGAATTTTTTGCAATGGACGAAAGCCTGACAGAGCAATGCCGCATGGAGGTAGAAGGCTTATGAGTTGTGAACTTCTTTTCCCAGAGAAGAAACGATGACAATATACGAGAAATAAGCATCAGCTAACTCTGTCCCAGCAGCCGCGGTAAGATAGAGGATGCAAGCGTTATCTGAAATGATTGGGCGTAAAGCGTCTGTAGGTGACTTTTTAAGTTCGTCGTCAAATCCCAGGGCTTAACCCTGTGCAGGCGGTAGAAACTACCAAGCTGGAGTACGGAAAGGGCAAAGGGAATTTTCGGTGGAGCGGTGAAATGCGTAGAGATCGAAAAAATACCAACGACGAAAGCACTATGCTGGGTTGACACTGACAATGAGTGACGAAAGCTAGGGGAGCGAATGAGATTAGATACCTTAGTAGTCCTAGCCATATCCGATGGATACTAGGCGCTGTGCGTATCCACCCGTGCAATGTTGTAGCTAACGCGTTAAGTATCCCGCCTGGGGAGTACGTTCGCAAGAATGAAACTTAAAGGAATTGACGGGGGCCCACACAAGCAGTTGAGCATGTGGTTTAATTCGATGCAAAGCGAAGAACCTTACCAGGGCTTGACATGCCGTGAATCCTCTTGAAAGAGAGGAGTGCCTTCAGGAACGCGGACACAGGTGGTGTATGACTGTCGTCAGCTCGTGCTATAAGGTGTTGGATTAAGTCCCGCAAAAAGCGCAACCCTCGTGTTTATTTGCCAACATTGAGTTTGGAACCTTGAGCAGACTGCCGGTGGCAAGCTGGAGGAAGGTAAGGATGACGTCAAGTCATCTTGCCCCATATGCCTTGAGCAACACACGTACTGCAATGACCAGGACAAAGGATCGCAATCCCGCGAGGGGGGCCTAACTCCAAAAAGTCATCCCCAGTTTGGATTGTAGGCTACAACTCACTTGCATTAAGTCGGGATCACCAGTCATCCATACGACGATGAATTCTTTCCTGGGCCTTGTACATACCCGTCACACGAAGTCGTTACCTTAACTGCAAGGAGGGGGATGCCAAAGGCAGGGCTGGTGACTGTAGTGAAATCGTAACAAGGTAGCCGTACTATAAGGTGAGGTTGGATCACCTCCTTTTTAGGGAGAGCTTATGCTTGTTGGGTAGTTTGGTTTGACACTACTTCCCACCCAAAAAGAAGCGAGCTATGTCTAAGATTTTCTTTTCCTTGGGAGGTATAGGGAAAGAATTGGAATGTAAGAATATCGATTTATACAGATACAAAAGAAAGGGTTCTCTATTGATTTAAACGCTACACCTACAAGTTAGGGATATAGAAAGAGGAAAAAACCGAAGATGTAACGTAGTACTTTTGATCAAAAAATCCATCTAATTTAT
Source organism: Gastrolobium bilobum (assembly GCF_033153095.1). Classification (NCBI taxonomy): domain Eukaryota; kingdom Viridiplantae; phylum Streptophyta; class Magnoliopsida; order Fabales; family Fabaceae; genus Gastrolobium; species Gastrolobium bilobum. The sequence continues at coordinate 128,979 of NW_026896900.1, forward strand.
TTCGTACCGTTCGCTCGATGAGAAAATGAGTCAGATTCTAGGATCAAACCTGTAAGACTTAAGGAATGATGGATCAAAAAAGAAAAATAATAAGAAGTAAATAAAAATGCAATAAAAGAGTTCAGATTTCAAATGAACAAGTTCAAACTTGATTGAAAATGATCTTTCTAATTCTCGAAGAAAAGAAGGGGGGCAAAAGGATTGATCGAGAAATATTTATTGTTCTTATTATAAGATCGTGATTAGATCCATATAGGTTTGGTAAAAAGAATAATCTTCTCCTTTTAGAATAATAAAAAGAAGAAAGTGTTCAATTGGAACATGAAAACGTGACTAAAATAGTCCTAGTTACTTTTCAGGACAGAGTGGAAGATGGGGGAGATTCTTGAATGAGGAAAAGGATCCAATGACTTCGAAAGAATTGAACGAGGAGTCGCATGAGTAATCCTTTTATTTGCTAATACCACATACAACGAAGATTTTTTGTTGCCACAGGAAACAACAGAAGGCCAATCCCTATTAACATAGGGAATGTAAGTGGAATGAAAGGGGTGATCCATGAGGATTGATGTGTATATTCCATAAAAAAAATACATGTTGATTTCTTAATGAGTTTTGTTGCTTATTTGCGAATTTTGTTTTATCTCTTTTGTAAAAAGTTTGATTAATAATTAATAAAAATTGAACAGTTCAATCTTTGCACAATACTTCTAGTTTAAAGTAAAAATAGGCCAATAATAAAATTCTCGATAAATAAAAAATAGACTTTTTTGTTTTTAATATATATATATATATATATATATATATATATATATATATATATATATATATATATATATATATATATATATATGTTGTGTATGAGGTGTTTCAAATATTTTTGGGAATGTTAGAAACACAGAGGAAACTCTATAAAAATTTAAGTAAAATTTGAAATATGAATCTATTGAAAAATTTCTCTTGTTTTATGGGTTATTTGAGGAAGATAGGCTTGCGGGGTTAAGGGAGTTTAAGTTACTCTAATCTGTGCACCAGTCATGGCTCATATTTAGGTCGTGACATTTTTTGTTATCATTGTTGAGCCCAACACATTTTCTGTGTAGGAGAGATTTATCATTTGTATTTTAATTTGTTTAGAAGCCTAATAAGTTTTTAATCTAGGGTGCTCCATAATTTCTATGAACATGATTAAATGTAAATTCTGATAAACCTAAATGTATTATAGAGTTTAGCATATATGTCGGCCATGACTCTATATTAGGTCTTGACACATAGAGTGTTTGTCGTTTGACTTGATTTGGTTCACTTTTAAAGGTAGAAATCATTCAAATTAATTGGTTCATTTCTAATTAAAGAATCGAACCAAACTAAACTAACATTAATCGATTTAATTTATTTCAAGAAAAGCCTCTCTCTGTTCTTTCTATGCCTCTTCATTTTAAAAAAATAGGGAAAAGTTCACCAATACCCCTGTGGTTTACTTCATAATCACATATGCCCCTATGATTTTTTTTAATCACATATGCCCCTGTGGTTTGCAAAAGGGAAAACGACTATGTCCTTTTGCTTAACATTATTAAATATTACTCAGTTCTTCCAATTTTGCCCCTGAAAATACTATTTAATAACATAAAAATTAGAATCTTGCCCATTACCATTTTGGTTATCATTTTGGGGTTATCATTTTGCCCATAAATATTACTCAATACTAAATAAACCTCATTTTTTTGGGTTATCATTTTGGTTATTTAGTGCTGCAATTACCACTAATTTGTTCATTGGTTAAGTACCATGGTGTTGTTTTCACATATTATTCAGGAATTGAGAAGGAATGCTGAGCATGAAACTTATGTTCTAAATAAAGAACTCGAAAGCACAACAACAATCAGTACCTCATCTAGTGTAAACCAAGCTGGGGCTAAAGACCACTCAACTTTCTTTTCCTCTCCATTTATGGCTTTAGATCAAAAGTTGTATCCCAAATTCCATCACCATGCTAATGTCGGTGAAAAAAAACATCAAGAACCTTCCTCAATTACCCAAGTCAAAACCAAATGCAACCAAGAAATATGACAGCAGATACAGACCAACTAGGTTTTCAGGTTTTCTTCCACTATAGAATTTAGAAACTCAAAACGGGAAGAACATTTACTCTTTGAAATTGATAATTAGGCAATCTGAGATTATGTAAACAAAGAATTAATATTTCAATTTTATCATTTGATGTATTCTGAAAGTTCCTCTACATATTCTTTTGCCTCTTGGTGGGACCTGATTTGTCAACCCATTCTCCCAACATTTCGATCCTTCTGTTTCAATATGCATCAACATAAGTTGCATGCTTTCCAAAATTGTTTGGCTTGTAAATGAACTTTACTATGTGTATTATACATTTTTTAGGCAGAATATTATGCACACTATTTGTTGGGAATGGAACGAGGGAGCCCAAAACCCTTTGCAAATGGTACATCCACCAATGAGCCAAATGACAAACTATAATAAGTGGGCCGACACCACATCTCAACCCAAAACCTTAAGGTTGTAGGTTTACGAGTCTTTCACACTTATATGGTCATCACTTGGTCTATGTCTAGTCTATGTGGTACTTCTTTACAACTCATACTTGATTATTTCAAAAAAAAAGTGAAGAGTCATGGCCACAGATTCTAATTTTGTGCAAGCAGCCATTCCACATTTCGATGGTAATTATGACCATTAGAGCATGCTAATGGAGAACCTCCTTCGATCCAAGGAATATTGGGATGTAGTTACCAATGACGTTGTTGAACCCGCACTAGCAGAAGGAGCTCAGTTGACAGCAGCACAACGAGCAGCTCATGAAGCGGTAAAGTTGAAGGATTTGAAGGCGAAGAATTATCTCTTCCAGGCCATTGACCGTTCTATCATGGAAACCATTCTTTCCAAAGAAACTTCCAAGGATATTTGGGACTCCATGAAAAAGAAGTATCAAGGCTCTGCAAGAGCTAAGAGGCAGCAGCTTCAAGCTTTACGCTCGTAATTCGAAACACTTCGAATGAAGTCGGGAGAATCAATTGCAGATTATTTCTCTCGCGTGATGACCATTGTCAATAAAATGTGAATTCATGGAGACGGGATAGAAGAAATAACTGTCATAGAAAAAATTCTTCGATCATTAACAGCAAAATTTAACTTTGTTGTTTGTGCTATAGAAGAATCTAAAGATATAGATGATTTGTGACTTGATGAATTGTAGAGTTCATTGGTGGTGCATGAACAGAAGTTCAAACAGGAAGACACAGATGAGCAAGTATTAAAGGCTTCTACCGATACTCGTTCCAACAATTTTCAAGGAAGGGGTAGAGGTAGAGGTAGAGGTAGAGGCAGAGGTAGAGGAAGATCCACTAATTTCAGAGGCAATAATGATCAATTTCAAGGCAGAGGCAGAGGAGGAGCCTCTGATAAATCCAAGGTAGAATGTTTCAGGTGTCATAAATTTGGTCATTATCAATCTGAATGTTATACTAGGCTGCCAAATAGCAAAGAAAAAGGAGAAAGTTCAAACTTTGCAGAAAAGGAGGAAGGTGAAACCTTATTGATGGTTGCTAATGATGAAAAGAAAATTGAGCCAGATGTTTGGTATGTGGATACTGGCTGCAGCAACCACATGAGTGGTAGTAAGTCTTCTTTCTCTCATCTGAATGAAAATTTTCAATCTACTATGAGTTTTGGTGATCATTCTACTATGAAAGTAATGGGAAAAAGTGACATTAAAATAAAAACCAAAAATGGTTTTGTGGAAACAATATCTAATGTATTATATGTTCCTAATTTGAAAAGTAATTTATTGAGTGCTGGCTAATTACAAGAAAATGGTTATGTGATCACTATTAAAAATAGTGTTTGTGAAATATATGATTATGTTAGAGGTGCTATTGTTGTTATTCAGATGAGTTCAAACAAATTGTTTCCATTAAAGATTGAAGGAATCCAATCTAGTTTAATGGCTGAAATGAAAGATCCTTCATGGTTGTGGCATTTTCGCTATGGCCATTTGAGCTTTGGTGGGTTGAAGACGCTCCAACAGAAAAATATGGTGATAGGCCTCCCTCAAATCACAATTCCTCATTCCTTAGTATGTGAAGAAAGTGTTGTTAGCAAACAACATCGTTCTGAATTTGCAAAAGGGAACTCATGGAGAGCAAAGGGAATTTTGCAATTGGTGCATTCAGACATTTGTGGTTCAATAAATCCAATTTCTAATGGAGGTAAAAAATATTTAATTACCTTCATTGATGATTTTTCTAGAAAAACGTGGGTTTATTTTTTACAGGAAAAGTCAGAAGCTTTCTCTACATTTAAAAATTTCAAAGCTCGTGTGGAGAATGAGACAGGAAGGATGATTCAGACACTTTGCACAGATCGTGGTGGTGAATATTGCTCAAAAGAATTTGAAGCTTTTTGTGAAGAACATGGCATCCGAAAAGAGCTTACAACTGCGTATACACCACAACAAAATGGTGTATCAGAGAAGAAGAATAGAACCATCCTCAACATGGTTAGAAGCTTGTTGGCAAGAGGAAGAGTTCCAAAGACGTTTTGGCCAGAAGCAGTAAACTGGTGCATTCATGTCTTGAACAGAAGTCCAACCTTTGCAGTTCGAAATATGACGGCAGAAGAGGCTTGGAGTGGGAGAAAACCAAATGTGGATCACTTTAGAATTTTTGGATGCATTGCATATGCTCATGTCCCGGATCAGAAAAGAAAAAAACTTGATGACAAGGCTGAAAAATGTGTCTTTCTAGGTGTAAGTGATACATTTAAAGCATATAAATTATTTAATCCACTGACGGAAAAAATTGTGGTTAGCAAGGATGTTGTTTTTTATGAAGAAAACACTTGGGATTGGAATATGCAGCAGCCTACCCAAGTTCTTTGTGATATTGATTCTGAATAAGAGCAAATTTCAGCATCTAGTATGCCTGAAAATTCGTCCATTGCAACTTCTTCAGCTAGTCAATCCTCACCAACAGTAGTTGGAGTTAACGAAGAAGGAACTCAATCTCTTCGTCATGTTAGAAGAAGGCCTGCTTGGATGGAAGATTATGAGGTAACTGGAATTGAAGATCCAATTACTCACTTTGCTTTGTTTTTAGAATGTGATCTCGTGACTTTTGAGAGTGCTGTCAAAGAAGAAAAATGGCGAAAAGCAATAGATGCTGAAATTGATGCAATTGAGAGGAATGATACTTGGGAGTTAACTGATCTTCCAAATGGACACAAAATCATTGGTGTGAAGTGGGTGTTTAAAACAAAGTTAAAGGAAAATGGTGAAATTGACAAGCACAAAGCACGCTTGGTTGTCAAGGGGTACAAGCAACAATATGGGATTAATTATACAGAAGTTTTTTCTCCTGTTGCGAGACATGATACAATCAGGTTGGTGGTTGCATTGGCTGCACAAAATTCTTGGCCTATTTACTAACTAGATGTCAAATCGGCATTCTTGCATGGGTACTTAGAGGAACAAATATTTATTGAACAACCCCCTAGTTATGAGAAGGTTGGAAATGAGCATAAAGTTTACAAATTGAAAAAGGCACTTTATGGACAAGCCCCTCGAGCTTGGTATAGTCACATTGAGTCTTATTTTCTTAAGGTTGTAGGTTTATGGGTCTTTCACACTTATATGATCATCACTTGGTCTATATCTAGTCTATGTGGTACTTCTTTACAACTCATACTTGATTATTTCCAACACTATTTAGTATTTACATAAAGAATAATCCTTGGTACATTTTAGCCGGGCAAGATTCTAAGTTTTATTTTATTAAATAGTATTTTCAAGGGCAAAATTGGAAGAATTGAATCTTATTTAACAGTGTTAAGTAAAAGGACATGATAATTTTTTCTTTTACAAATAACAAGGGCATATATGATAAAAAAAAAACCACAGGGGCATTGATAATTTTGAAGTAAACCACAGGGGCATTGGTGAACTTTTCTAAAAAAAAAAAACACAATTCAAGAAAAACTCTTTCTAAGAGATTTTGGCTTTTCTCACAATTTGTTTGACCTAGTTTATGCTTACAAAGAGAAGAAAAGATAAAAATAAGAGTATCCAAATCAATGTTATTAAACTCGGCCCGATTATTGACTCGGTCTAGGTACTGGGTCAATGGGACAACTGTATGACCCGGTAAGTATATGTAAATCTAAAATTTATATGAAAAACAATAAATTACATATTATTGTCCAACAAAAGATCAATCAAACATATAATACTCGTGATATTGTTGCTTTAGGTTCAGTAGAAGATATTTATAACTATAAATTAAATCAAAATTAACTGTATATTACATAATCAAGATAATAATTAGTGTTGTACGTACATAACCTATGTCACTCAATAAGATCATTCAAATATTTTAAAAGAAAATAAACCATTTAGTGTTAATTTTTTTTATCAATGGGACCGAGTTACCGGTGAAAGTGACTGGGTCACTAATTTTTTTACTTACAAAAATCAGCGGGATAGCATCGATTCTATTACATGCCGATCCACTGTGAAAATCGGAGCAATTATATGATTAATTCACGGTTTTTGTGCCGATCCGGCCACATCAATTGATCAATTTCAAAAACACAAAATAATTAACGGGCCCCGTTGAAGTCCATATAAATTGAGAGCGTTGGTTGAGTTTAAGAGAAAGAAAAAAACAAAAGGAAAGGGAAAAATGGCGGGCTTTTTGGCCATGATCTCAAGCAACGCAAACAACAACTCGAACGCCATTGATCACTCAATCAGAGACCAATGGGAGATTTGCTTCGCTCGCTTCGTACCTTATCCCATCACTTCAACTTCAACTTCCTCAGATCTTCTTCCTCTCCCTCCTCGCCTCCGCAACCGCTCTCCTCGCGGCAACTGGATCTCTTCCTCCTCCGTCGCTTTCCTCCGCCTCTTCTCCGATCTCTCCATATCTGACGTCATCCTCACCGTCTCCTTCAACGCCAAACTCCTCGTCAGTCTCACATCCTCTATTTCATTCTTCCTTCTTCTTTTTTTTCTCTCGTGATTGAGCATTTCTTGCTTTAGATTTGTTTGAAATTCCAAACTCCGATTCCTATTTCACCTGTTAAATCAGATATGTGTTCGCACATTCGCATCGTTCTTTGTGCCTGATTGCACATAACATATATGTATTTTGTAGCTTCGGATAGATAGAATATTAATTTTACTTAATTGTTGCAATTTTTTTTTTAACTTTCTCGATAAGTTTATTTTATTCCTTTTTGGATAAATTTATTTGAATCGAAATTCGAAAGCGATTTTGTTGGACTAGAACATGTTTCGAGTTTGAAATTCTGAAACTGTGTTGTATAATACGTGGCAGGAAGAGCACTACGTTTCCAAGCTGCATTTTTCTTGGCCTCAGGTGTCATGCGTCTCTGGATTTCCTGCCAGGGGAACTAGAACTGTGATAGTGAGCTATAGAGATTCCGTCGGAGAGGCAAGCTTGTTCTGCATGCTTTATATTTTAATGTTCTTGTGTTATACGTCGTTGATAGCTTTATATTCAGAGCCATTTTTTCATGTGACTTGAGAAGTTAAGTGAAATTAAACTCTTCCCGATGGATTGCTTAGCGGTAGACTTATTAATTGCCTCTCTAACGTTATAGCTTTGTAAAATAAGTACATGATCACGTAAACAGGTGACAGATGTGGTTGTGTACGTTTAAGCCTATATGTATTGGCGTTTGTTTGAACAATACATGCCTCTGTAATGTACCACTTACATCGATAATGTATATGATAAGTAGCTTCCACAGTGGTTTTCAAAATTTTTATTATCCAAGCATATGTTAGCTACGTGTAATGCTCCTAAGCTTGTTAGGGGCGTTACATTTGGTTTGGTGTTGTGTAAATTTAGGAGATAACTTGTTGATGACTCCCCATAATAATAATCGATTGTAATTTGTAACATCAGTAACAAACTGGAACTACAATTTTGATTCACGACCTTCTGAGAGTAGCTTTGCATAAACGTGATAGTTGGGTTGCTAGGGTGTGACGGGATTGTTAATTTATTGAGTGAACTGCAAATCTGGTCGCACACACAAACTGCCTTTTTCAAACAGACTATTGTATATAGAGTTTTTTCTTGGTTGTCAGACTATGAAATAGATAGTTAATGCAAGGTTCACATTGCTACTTTTCCTTTTTGGCAGATTCAAAAGTTTGCTATGCGGTTTCCATCAATCTATGAAGCACAGTCATTTATCAATGCTTTGAAGGTAACGATTGCTTATCAAAATATGATAATCACCATTCACAGAAATACATGGAACCAGGGAGCTACACTTCTATAATCATTCACATAAGTACATGGAACCAGGGGGCTGCACTTCTATAACCATATCTTTCCTCGTTAATTCTTGATTGTTATGTTCCTTTCCAGGAGATCCTGAAAGATGAGAAGAGCCCAGAACCTTTAAATACTGACTTTGGTTCTGAAATTTCAGCACAGTCGGAGTTCATGTCATCAAACAAGCACTCCCATAGGTATAGAGTTTTGTGTGATTGGTTAGGTTATATTGGGAGGAATGGGAGGATTTGGCTCTGAGTTCTTACTCCTTGATAGATTGTTAATTGTCAATTGTCAATCTTTGTTTAATACATAACCTTTCACACTGCTCTGTTTTTTTATTTTCATGTACATCTTTTGTTCTTTTCTTTTTTTACTTTTGTGCAGAGGAGATATATGCTTCTCATTTACCTATATAGAAGTATAAGTTGAGCCTTGCTGTATTTGTGTAGAGCTTGTGAGGAGCTGAACTTTTTGACTCCGGTTGACTCTTACATTCCACAAATGCCACAATGTATGAATAATGAAGGAGAGCAACCTTCAGGAACCCAAGAAAAGGAAACAATTCCCGGTAACAACGTTGAAGGCATCCTCCCAGCCTTGCCACCTAGTTTTGCCTCACTACTAATGGATTGCTCTGAGATCAGCCATGGTTGGTGAACATTTTTTTTTTAACATAGTATTTGTTCTGATTTCTACCACAGCTTATTTCATTTGAATAAAATCATATCTTGCAGCTCAAGCAACTGTTTCCGAGGAAGTAGATCTCAAGTCCCAAATTGTGGTACATATTTTGAATATTTGCTAGATCACCAAAATTACATTGATATGATACTCATTATAAGATTAGCTTTGTCTAAGATGTGAATATTTAGGAAGTACATATTCTCTACTGTTCATTTGTTGTTCCATGATATTTTATTTACTTTGATGCAGAGGTACATGGAAGATTCTTCGTTCCAAGGTAGCAATCCCTCTTTCTTATTGCTTATCTCTCTTACATTGGTAAAATATAATGTGCCTTTCTGTTTATCTAGTTCTTTTGTCTTTTTTCTCCCTAGTCCTAGGGTAGAACATGAGTGGAAAACTCTGAAAGTTTCTTATTCTTCTTTGGATTGAATATGAATTTTTTTATGCACCCCGTAGTTTTATGTACCACATATCAGTGGTAGTTTTATAGTTATCCTCTTTATGCTTATGAATTATTAGAGGTCCGAACTTAACTTGCTTAAGCTACATCCATTCTTTTGTTAATATTGTGTGGTCTGCTAAATTTTGTGTCCAAAAATACTTATGTACCTCTTTCATGTTATTAGATATGTTGATTAAGGTGGAGAAAGTTATCAGCGAAATAGGTGGTGATATGTCCATCTAGTTGTCCAGGGCATTGAAAATGACCCACCGAGCAGCTTAGCGTCTCTTCCTGCTTACTGAACCACGGTCAACTTCACCACATTCAGCCGAAAAAATGTAGAGTGGCTTTCTTTTTCTGCACAGTGCAGCTAAGTTGCTGATTTGAGGCTAAATTTCGTCTTAGCTTCTTTTATTGTTCAGCAGATAGTAATGCCAGAAGAAAGGCAACGTATGATAGATCCCTGTTTAGCTATTAAAATCATGTCAAGTGGTTTCTGTTTAAGAAATTTTAGTTGAAACAGCGATCTCGTGAAAATCTTAATCAAATCTAGTTCAAAAATCTTAGCATAGAGATTTTCTTCACTTGTCACCAGATGTCATGGAGTCTAGCAAAATGGAGTCATGGCATCCCTGTTTTCCATAACGGCCAAATTGATTTAGAAACTCATCACTGCATAATTTCCAAGTTATTCTCATCTCAATGACACACTCTAAATGGTTGATGAGAATATTTATTTGTGGACGAAAAAAACCTGACTATAGGCCACTGCAAATTTTGCTTAAGATTAGTTGACTGAAATGAAAGAGGATGTTTAACTTATGTGGAAAAACTTACACCAACGAAGCAATCTTAGGATTGAAGATGAATGAGGGCACCCATTGCACCACCTAGATTTGTCTTAACAATCTCCCCGAGGTCTATACTATGACCTATGAAGTTTGTTATTCTAAATTTGATGGGCCCTGAAAAGGAGGCCTGGGATCAACAGGCTAACTGCTAACTATATTTTGAGGCAAGGATTGTTTTCTAGAAATGATCCACATAGTTTAGTTCTCAATGATCCTTTATAATTTTTAATATTTTTGAAATAAATAGTTTTAAGTTTCAATGATCGAAATTTAACAATAAATATATTCACATGCTTAGGGAGAGAGTTGAAAACTTATAATGATGAAAAATAAATTGGAGAACGAAAGAAAACAAAAACACATGAAACCTTTGAAAAATTGGCAAAAGTGATATAAAAGAAGTATGCATTAAATTTCCAAAACTCAATCACATTTTAATGACTCAATCAAATTTACTTTAGCTCGTTCACACTTCATAACGTGATTTTTTTCAATGTGATATAGCTTAGGTTTAAAAATGTAATTTTGAACTTTCCCCAATAATAGGACAAATCAGATTCGCAAATGAACCCCCCAAAAAAAAAAAAAACAGCTAATAAGTTGGAGCAAGATGTTTCCCCACTGTATGGGTCTCACGTTGCATGGGTTTTTTCCACCTGCTGGGTAATGTGGATGGTTGTGGCCTGTGGTGGTCTAAGGATGATTGTGGAAGATTTTTGGTTGGGTTCATCGCATCTATTCATTGGTCAAAGCAGAGAGGTTACATAGTGTACTCATAGTGGTACATAGATGTCTCCCGTGAGGGTGAAGTATGTTGATATAGGGGGTGTCCATAGTGGCAATGGTAGAGACCAAGCACTAGTGGAGCTTCCCATGGTGCATAAAGGGGGGGGGGGGGGTGTGTGGAAGTGGCTAAGGTGGCTCTCCATAGTCACAGCCATAGTGGCTGAGTGGAGAAGAAGAAGTCCTTCCTTCAATGTGAGAGGGGGTATATAGAGCAAGAGCCCTAGTCAACCTAGCCATCCTAGCCTTTTCAGGCTAGGCATGCTGAACCCCTGCCCTTGTGCAGGGGCAGCTGGTGTGCATGGGGAAGAGGGGGAATCCTAAGTTGCCTTCTAGAAGAGGGCTTTTTAGGCTGGGCCTAACGGTAGGGCCCATGTGAGTGGGCTATCCAGAATAGAAGCCCCCCAGCTTGGTAGCTTTGCGAAGCAAGGGTGCCAAGATGTATGGCAGCTTAAGCCGGTTGTTCGTAGTGTGAAGTGTTCTAAGTAGGATATAATGTAACCGATCGATAATACGTCGGCCTTCATGAGTTGTTTATTTGTTGTCGTCGAGTATGAATTGTCTGATTGAAGATGCTTGAGTACTTCAAGAGAATCTTCTATTATGGCTTGCAATTGTGCTTAACTTTGTTGTCATCGAAGATGTGTTTTGTTATTGAGGAAGGTCTTCAAATGTTGTTGTAGTAATAATTCAATTGTAAGAATAAGTTGGCGAGCCCGTGTTGAAGCAAATAGCCTGAAGATGTTGACCACTCGAATAAGAATGTCTTGATGATCTGATAAAATAAAGTCGATAGGATTGCAGATCCGAGCTCCGTGAGAAAATAAAGTAGCAGATGAGATCTTCTGGAGAGGATAATGTCTTCCAAAATAGAGAGTGATGGAGATCCTCATGATAAATATGTATATTCCCTTCTTCAGAAATAAAACTTGCTGGCGATATGAGTGTATAATAAATAAAGCACAGTGACTTGGGTCTTTGATGTCCGGTTGCTCCAATTTAAATCCTGCAACAACTAGTATAGTTGTGTATAAATGACGATAAAAATGTGCCTAGATGGGGCGTTGGCCAAGCGCCGGCCATCTAGGACTTTTGCCGAGGGGTAGCACATCTCGGACTTTATTAACCGAGGGTGAGAACCATCCCGACCTTCATAGTGTACCGGGGGTGAGAACCGTCCCGACCTTCTTAATTATCGGGGGTGAGAACCGTCCCGGCCTTCATAGTATACCGGGGGTGAGAACCGTCCCGGCCTTCATAGTGTACCGGGGGTGAGAACCGTCCCGACTTTCTTAATTACCGGGGGTGAGAACCGTCCCGGCCTTCATAGTATACCGGGGGTGAGAACCGTCCCAGCCTTCGTAATTATCAGGGGTGAGAACCGTCCCGGCCTTCATAGTATACCAGGGGTGAGAATCATCCTGGCCTCGTAGATTGTTTAAGCAATTCATATGGCATTTATAATCATATGAAATTTATAAAGATGCGGTAGAGAGAAACATGTATATGCTAGTGAAGATATGTTATTACCAGGTATTGAAAATAAAACCTGATAATGTGAATGTAGTTGAATACTTTGACGTGTAAATGTTGGTTTGATAATTTGCAACTTGACTGCCTTGAGTGATTGTGCTACAAGTGAGTTTACTCCTCCACCACGCCTTTGGGAAATTAAATCTCACGTGGATCAGGAAGGTCACTGCGGGATATTGGATTGTATTGCAAACTTGCTTTTTCTTCTCGCATGTATTTCGAGAGCAGGCATTTACATGGTTATATAATCATGCCCCAGAAGCTTTGAATTCTCCCTTTTTGCTTTAACAAGTGATTTGCTTTAACAAGTACTATAAGAAATTTTTCCTATATTGCTTTTGAAGATGGCGGGTCCCACGGGAAGATTGATTGAATTCTCCAAAGAAAATTTGTTTGCATTTACTACTAAACTCATATGCTCCCAGTAAAAATAAAGGCCTTACTCAATGTCTTGAATGCTTACGGGTCCCCCAGTATGATGAAGAATTTGGATTGTGCATTTGCTTTGCTCTGCACGAGCATCAAGGCGAGATATTCAAGTCCAGCAGGGCGAGAGATTCTAGTCCAGGTGCACTTTCTTTTCCCGAGCTTCAAGGCGTGTGTGGGAATAGAAAATTTGTAAAAGGACTTTGTGTCTGTTAATTATTAGATAGCTCAAATGAATTTTATAATCAAACGAGAGGATGACCAAAAAGAATCATATATATGACGAGATGTTATTGCTGAAAATAAAACCTGACCATGTGAGTGTCATTGGACACTTGGCATATACATGTTGATTGGATAGCTTTTAGTTTGTTGATGAATGTTGGCCTTCCTGATGGCGGGATCGAATGCTGGTCTCCCTGTTGGACGAGATGAGAGCTTGGTCTCCATGTTGGGAGAGCTGAAATGCTGACCTCCCTGTTGGGCGTGATGAAAAGCTGGACTCCCTGTTGGGCGTGATGAAATGCTGACCTCCCTGTTGGGCGTGATGGAAAGCTGGACTCCCTGTTGGGCGTGATGAAATGCTGACCTCCCTGTTGGGCGTGATGGAAAGTGGGACTCCCTGTTAGGCGTGATGAAATGCTGGCCTCCCTGTTGGGCGTGATGGAAAGCTGGACTCCCTGTTGGGCGGGATGAGAGCTTGGTCTCCATGTTGGGAGAGCTGAAATGCTGACCTCCCTGTTGGGCGTGATGAAATTCCCTGTTGCGTGATGGAAAGCTAGACTCCCTGTTGGGCGTGATGGAAAGCTGGACTTCCTGTTGGGCGTGATGGAAAGCTGGACTTCCTGTTGGGCGTGATGGAAAGCTGGACTCCCTGTTGGGCGTGATGAAATGCTGACCTCCCTGTTGGGCGTGATGGAAAGCTGGACTCCCTGTTAGGCGTGATGAAGTGCTGGTCTCTCTGTTGGGCATGATGAAATGCTGGTCTCCCTGTCGGGCGAACTGGCCATGTGAGTGCATTGAACACTTGGCATGCAAGTGTTGGTTGGATAGCTCCATGGTTTGTTGACGAGTATTGGCCTTCATGTTGAGAGGGCAGAAGGAGCGAGGTCCATCCAATAGCATTTTCACCTAGTAATGTCGCTCGGCATCTTCTTGCACTTGTATTTAATATACATGCACCACGAATTTAAAACTTGGAATTCACGTGCTCCCAGTAAGTAAAGTACCTTTAGGCGATGCCTTTAATGCCTTGATATCACAATATATAAAATATTGGTTTAATTGTTAGCATTTGTGCTTTAATGCTTGGAGCATTACACGTAACATTTATATAATATGCTTCGTTGTTTTACGTATATATATATTTTGTATATATATATTTTGAAGTTTATTAGCTTGTATGCACGGTTTACAACACGCACATCTTGAAGCTTTTTAACAGGATTTCAAAACTTGGAATTAGCTTCTAGGCCAAAAGGTGGCGGACCCCACAACATTTAATGGAGAAAGAGAAAGCCTTATATTGATAAGGAAGGCTCAATGTTCTGCACAAGGCATTGAGAAAGCCTCGCCTTTCTGTCATCGGATTTAAAAGGTGGACCCCATGAGGAAGTGGTTGCAGCATTGAAATGTCTATCTAGTCTTGCCAGCTTTGAAATATATATATAAAGAAAAGTATCAATTAAATATATGAACTTATCTGTTGGGACCGGCTACGATTATTCCTCCTTTTGAAATGACGCTCGCCAAAGTTCAAAGGTGAGCTTGCACTGACCGAGCCCATCGACGGTGGGGCTTTTCCTTGGGCGGTGGGATATTGGGTGCTGGTTGGTAATGGCGGTGAACAGGCGACCGGAGAGGTGGGCGCATACATGAGTATCCCACAGGTAGGGACCGAGTTATTTTTCTCGTAGTGGATCTTCTCTTGACGGTGACTGCTTCTGCTCGGTTTGAAGGCGTTGGTTCCGATTTGCTTGAAGGCTTTCAGTTTAATGTTCATCTTCCACTTTGGTAGGGACGAAGGCTACTTACGGTGGGCGGTTGGTCTCTCTGACTGATGACCGGTTTAGATGTGGGACCAGAATAGTCCGCTGAATGGATTTACTCAGGCTCGGGCCGTTCGGGTTTGGGATCGGAAGATCGGGCGATTTCGCTATCTGATGATGCTAGCTCGGTGCTGCATGTGGTTCATTTAGTTTTGAACTTCTTGTCTGGCGTTCGGAGTTTCCAGACCTGGGCGATGGGTTTTTTCCTTCTTCAGGGCGGTCTATTTGGGTTTGTTTGTGACGACAAGGCTTTGTAGTTGGGACCTCGAGGCTGATGGTTGGTGACATGGGTGAGGCCAAGGGCGGCCGTATTCTGGGCGACCAGGTTCTAGGCGATAGATTTCTCATTCTGGTTGGTCATGGTTCTGATCCCGATCGGTTTGGTTGGGCGAGCTGCTTACTGGTCGGTGGGTCGATGAGGATAAGCAGGTTGATCGTCGGTCATGGCTATTTCTTTGATAAGGTTGCTGATAGGAAACCCACTGACTTGTGAAGGGTTTATGGATGAAGCTTGTCAGGATCGGTGACGGGTAAGGGATGACTAGTAAACTGGGAGAAAAGAGGGTTTCGTGCTTTCTTAGAGCTTCCGGTAGAAGAATGGGAATCAAAATTTGTGGTTCCCCACACACGGCGCCAATGTACTCATGGTGGTACATAGATGTCTCCCGTGAGGGTGAAGTATGTTGATATAGGGGGTGTCCATAGTGGCAATGGTAGAGACCAAGCACTAATAGAGCTTCCCATGGTGCACAAAGGGGGGTGTGTGTGGAAGTGGCTAAGGTAGCTCTCTATAGTCACAGCCGTAGAGGCTGAGTGGAGAAGAAGAAGTCCTCCTCTCAATGTGAGAGGGGGTATTTAGAGCAAGAGCTCTAGTCAACCTAGCCAGTCTAGCCTTTTCAGGCTAGGCATGCTGAACCCCTGCCCAGCTGGTGCATGGGAAGAGGGGGCATCCTATGATGTCTTCTAGAAGTGGGCCTTTATGCGATTGGGCCCATCTGGTGGGCCTAAGTAAATAGCATCCGGAACAGATCCATCATATTTTGAAGATCCACATGCTTGGAACATGAGATTTGAGGCAGGGTTGGTTTCTTCCTTTCTTATTTGAATTATAGGTATGATGAAATCATTTAGATTGTTGGGTGATAATAGAGGATAAGCACAGAAAGCTGAAGAAAAAGGAAGTACTATATAACCGAATGTTTTCATTACTTATTATATTTGATTTTTCTTCTTTAATTAAATTTTTTTTTTTTGGTGCACGAGAGCTTGTGCTAGGAGCATCATAAGAGAATGAACTGTGTTTACATTTTTATTTTTTTGCATGTAAATTACCTAATGTATGTATTCCTGCGATGTTACTTGTTTTAGCTGTAGGCCTTATTTGTAGTCTTACTTCTTCTTTTTTCTTTCTTTTTTGTGCTGGGCATTTTTTTGGCATGTGTTCAACTTTTACTAGAAGTGCAGATTTTGGGTTCAGCTAATGCAACATTCCTATTAATAGAACCATGATTTCAGTGTATTTCTAATATACGAGATAGTATTCCTTCTTTGTTCCTCTTGTTCTTCTCCTCTTAGTTGTTCCTGAGGAGGTTTTCATTGTGGTTGTTTTTGTGGTGGAGATGATGCTTTACAAAATGGTATATAAAGGGAGTAGGAAATGGGGGAGAAAGATTTTTGAGGAGGTTCCTCTTGTTGTTCCGATGTTACATATTTCTTTTTTATCAACCTCTTTGCTAGAGGCTCATTGTCATCATCTTTTACTTCAACCTCAAATAGGTCAATGGGCTTTTCAGCGATCGTTTCCTCTGCTTCCTTGGAAGGTTGGCTGCTGAATGTCCGCCTTATCCTTTGAGATCTCCTTTCGCCTCTGGTTGCGGCTGGTTTTGAAATTGATGTTGTGGACACCTTTCTTTTCTTGCTGTCAGTAGCAGCAGAGGTAGACCTAATTTGGATAGGTAAGATACAGAGGTTGGCTTGGAGGGGGCTTCTTCAGAGGGTTTCTTCTTTTTGGTTCCAACCTTCTCAGACCCTTCAGTAGTTTTAGCTAACTTTTTAGTTAGGGTAGATGATGATTACTTTGTGGGTGCAGAGGAAGGTTTCTTATCTGCCTCTAATTTCTTGGCAGTGGTGGTTTTCAGTTTTTTGGTGGAGGTAGATGAAGAAGATTCTCTTACTCATCTCTTCTTGCTTTATTTTTCTGGCTCAGGTTTGTAGCAGTATTTCTGATAAGCCTCAGCGTGCTTCCATTTAGGGTCACCAAAAGTCTTGAGCAAGGTGCTCCTTGTTGTTCGGTTGATGGGTGATCCAGAGAAAGCTTCATTGTTCTGAAGAGGAACAATGACACCAGTATTTATGCATAACTTGGAAACAAGGCAAGGAAAGCAAAAAAGATTTTTCTTGAAGTCATTTTTCAAACTTTCATAGACGAGGGAGGGGAACAACATCAAAAAATATTCCCTCCATTAAACAGTAAATTGGTACCTTCATGCTCCATTTGACCGAAGACTCATGAGTGGTGGGGTGGTGCTGGAATTGGTGAAAAGAGTGACACGAGTTGTCGAACTTGCGCAAATTAATAAAATCAGGTTTCTTAAAATTGTAGTAGAGCGTCAACCTGAGTCGTCTCTCAAGGAAATCGCAAGGATTAAAATCGCGATTAAAACATAAAATCAGGGGGGGGGGGGGTTGTTCGCTTTGAATAAGAATTAAAATAGAACGTAAAAATTGAAATTGAAATTCGTAATTAAAATAATCAACCTAAGGTTAGGATTCTTAGGATAACTTTTCTCGGATAAAAAGATACCAGAATCGTGATTGATCTCAATTAAATCAGAATCCTTGTTTTCAATTGAAAACCCCGTCTAAGCAATCGCTTAGCATTTGGTCAAATATTGTGCTTCTACTTATACAATCATAGAGCATTAGCCTGTTTGACTTAAGGTCATAGGGTTAATCAATCTAATCATCAAATCTGACGATTAATCTCTTTTCATAATCGCAATCGTGAATCTCAGATTGAATATCCACAATCGCACGATATCAATCTGAGTTTAGAAGAAAAACGAATCTGATTTAAAGGAAAACGTAAATTCTCAAGACTAATCCATGGAATCCATTACCCTTAGGTAGATCAAAGGGTGCTTAGCCTAGCATGGCTAAGATAAACATAATTCAAGATTAAAAAGAAAAAGAAGAAGAACAAAATTGAATTAAAATCTCCAGAGGCAATTTTTCGATCGTACAAACTTTCAAACGAAGACTGTCGACAAGTTTTCTAAACGAAACCCATCCAAACCGGGTTAGGGTTCAACTAACGTCGGCCCATAATAATAAAAATAAAAACAGAATTAAAACTGAACAAATGGTCTTGGGCCTTGTAAGAACCCACACCGTGAAATTAGGAAATAATTCCATAATTGACCCTAATAATTATTATGAGGCTTTAATAATTGTAGTAAGTGATTAAGAATGCTGAAAGTCGCTTTTCAGAGGAAAAGTGCAGATATCGGTTCTGCTAGTCGGTATAAATGCGTTCCGAAAAAGTATCCCAGAAAATTATAATAAGTGCATGATAATTATTAGAATAACATGTAGGAATTGTAAAACGAGTTTCAAGTCTAAATAATAAGAACTGGTGCCAGAAACTGGTACTGACTATGAAAAGCGCGTACCGGAAAGGTGCTCTGAAAATTATAAGAAAAATATGATAATTCTTGTAAAATTGAGTAGGTTAAGAATCCTGAGTTTGAGATTAAAATACTAAGCGTAGCAATTAAAGTTAATACTATGTGTTTATTGGTTAAGTGACTATATAAGCTTAGTGCACATGATCCTAGGTCATAAATTGCTGCCTCCTACATGAATTTTGCTGAGTCTTGAGTCAGCCACCATCTTGCCACCTTCTCCTCCATTGTTGTGAGCCAAGGAGCTTCCTTTCTCCTTGGTTTCTTCTCCAAAACACCTTAGGTTAGTGGGAATACTTGGGTGAGTGTGTTGTGAGCTCCATTTCTGAGTTGATGGGCTGTCTTGAGGGCCTTTGGGTGCTGACTTTGGGAGTTGGTGTAGTTGAGCCATGGTCATGGCATTTTAACATCCAAGTGGTGACCTTTGGTGTGAAAGAACCAACCTTTGTGAAGGAATTTTCGTTGGGTGTTCAAGTCAGAACCTTGGAGCTGTTGTGTGAGCTCCAAGAGCATCCTTTTTGCCGAGTTTTAGCTCTGGTAAGTTGTACCAACCTTGGTCTTGAGTTTTGTTGCTTAAAGATGAAGTCTTGGTATGTTAAGGGGTTAAACAAGTAACCAACTGTCATATGAACATAAATGAACCTTAATATGCATGTTTAAGCTTCTAGAAGTGTTAAAAATGGAACCTTGGAAGGATATCTTCGCAAAATGCAGAAACTGCATTCTGTCGCAAAATATCTGAATATTTGTCGTGGAATATCCGGATATTGATATCCGGATATGATGATCTGGATATCCGGATATTGATATCCGGATATTGCCAGAGTGATATCCGAATATTGGATATTCGGATATTGCCTGTGAGATATCCAGATATGTCCCCGTAGAATATCCGGATATTCTGGATTTTCGAAGAACAGTAGCTGTACTGTTCATACAGTAGGCTATTGGGGGTTTGTGGACCCTAGTTTGAGGAAGTTGAACTTCTGTAATTAATTAGTGTAAGCCAGAATCATGTGATTAAGGGCTTATGGCTTGTGAAAAGCCTTAAGACGTAAAACGTAATGGAAAGACGTTGTCTTAATATTGTATGCTTGCGGTGCATGTTTATTGATATATTATTGGTCCATAACAGATTGTGAATATGTTGTGTTTGGACTTTGAGCTGTGGACTCTTGGCTTTGGGTGTTAGCTTGCAAGGTAAGCTTTCGTGTCCTCGATTTAGCCATGTTGTGGTTCCACCATGTCCCATGGGGGTATGGTTATATGCATGCTGTGTTACATGCTTTTGATATATGAAATGCTGTTGAGCTTTATGTGTTAATGGCTTTTAATATGCATGTGTTGTTCCATCTTGACGGTAAGCCTGAGTATGTAGCGTCATACAAGACGGTGATCCGGGATGGATGCAGTAGCATCTTGCACTATTTGTGTGTATTAGACGTATATAAATCCTGCATTTCTCTAGCCAGTAGAATAGAATTGACACACATGACATGATTATCTGCTGCATTGCACTGTTTTAGAAATGATATTGATGAACTGCTTTTAAACTTATATTGCACATGTAAGTGAGCTTGGGGTGGAAGATCCTTGAGGACCCCTTGTCTTGCTGAGATTTCTTGTTTAGAGATCTCACCCCACGTTTGGGGAATGCTTATTTCAAGTTCAGGTAGTATGCTTACCGGATATATACGGGGTGTTACATTTATGGTATAAGAGCAATGGTTCGAGGGAAAATCCTGTATGTATTGCAATAGCTAGGATGTTTGGTTGTGTCTGTCTTGTGTGTTTACTCCGTCGAATTTTATTATGATAATGCATATGTAATCACATTGCGTGGGCCTGATCAACTCATAATTTGTGTAACTTGTGCAGAGTCATGGTAAGGTCCGGGAGAACACAAGAGACTTCTGAGGATCAACCCGATCCTATCCTGACTGCATTGGCTGAGATGCAGGCGGCTAGGTTAGCCGATCGGGAGGCCACTAGATTGGCCAACACGACAATGATGGACGCTGATCGCGAGGTGAACCGGATAGCCGCAGAAGAAGTTTGTGAAGCGAACCGGAGGACCATTGAGGATGTCCTCGAGGAGAACATGATGGCGAACATGACGATGATGAGAGTCATGTTGGAGGAGATGAGGGCTGGTCCTGCTGTAGGCCAGTTACCACCGCCACCACCGCAACCACCGCCGCTGCCTCCACCTAGTGTTCAGGATGAGAGCTTGAGTCACTTTGGCAGTGCTGCTCATGTCGCTGAGACGAGAGAGACTCTTGTAGAGCCTGCTGAGGATCGTGATGTGATAGATCGCCGGCTGAATGCTTTCAGAAAGCATAAGCCACCTGTGTTTGAAGGGTCTTTGGATCCTATTGCCGCGGCGAGATGGCTGGGATCGCTGGACAAGATATTTCGGGTCATGCTGTGTACAGACCCACAGAAGCTGATGTTCTCGACTTACATGCTGGAGGGCGATGCCCGTGAGTGGTGGACGAACACCTCTTGTGCTTTTGAGATGCATGGTCGTGTCTTGACATGGCCATTCTTCGAGGAATGCTTTCTGGGAAGATACTTTCCCTACGATGCGCAGGAGAGGAAGCAGGGGGAGTTTGATCGATTGGTTCAGGGCTCGATGTCTGTTGACGAGTACCTGGCCAAGTTCAATGAGCTTGTGAAGTTTGCGCACCAACTATCATTTGATCCTACATATGGAAGAGGATAATATGGGTAATATTGAGAGTTTTCTACTAAGTTTACACGGTTAGTTGATTTAATTTGGACATTTATGCTGTATTTTTAATTTCAAAAGTTAGTGGATGTTCTTGGAGATTATTAGCATTGAGGTGGAAAAATCATGCTCAAAGGATTCAAAGCAATGCAATAATTGGACACGATGTCTGGTATGAGGCTTGCTGAGCAGCAAAGGAGGAGTAGGATCAATGAGAAATTGAAGGTTGCAAAATCTAATTCCAAATTATAACTGGTTTGTTCTACCTCAGTTTGATGTGCAAACTTATATGCTTTCAGTTTTAGGAAAACGGAATATTTCCACTTCTGCATTTCATTATTCTTTTATTCCTGCGATAGGGGATAGAAAATTAATATGCAAAAGAAAGGACCGGACTTCTTCTATAATTTTTTATATTCTTAAACTTTAGCCACTTTTCACTGTTGAAGAACCTTTTCGGTCTTCATCAATTAGGATGTTAATGAGACTTTATAGCTTTCCACCTTGAAGCCATAATGCAGGTTGGAACTATCAAAGCGAAAAGTTCAGGGGATAGAAAAGGTTGAATTTTAACGTTTCTTATATATCACTTCCATTTCAATTGTTTGCCACTTGCCAAGACTTCAATTATATCAACATCAACAACACCTTTATCCCAAATTAATTGGGGTCGGTGGTAGATGAACCCACATGAAAGATACAAAATGGTTGAAAAAAAAAATAAAAAATAAAAAATAAAAATAAAAGTAAAAAAGTAAAAAAGCCAAAAATAAATAAATAAAAATAAACAAATAAAATAAAAATATAAATAAGATAAAATAAAATAACAATATATGTATAAATAAATAAATAAAAGTAAAAAAGAAAGGGACAAGAAGAAGTGGGGGAAATGAAGGGGAAAAGGACTAAAAAGGGACCATCTGGAACATAGGAATAACAGCGGGTCTAACCCTCCACCATACTTATAGCTTTTCTCCATTCCGTTCTAAGACATACTGTCCGCCAATCTATATCCCACTCCATTAAATCTTGTTTTACTACTTTCCCCCAAGTAAGCTTCGACCTACCTCTGCCTCTTTTTGTGTTGAGCTCTTGGTAACAAACTTCTGTTTTTACAGGAGCATCCATGGGTCTTCTCATCACGTGCCCAAACCACCTCAATCTATGTTCTCTCATCTTCTCGGCTACCGGTACTACTCCGACCTTTCGTCGAATATCTTCATTTCTTATCTTATCCATCCTTGTGTAACCACACATCCACCTTAACATCCTCATCTCTGCTACTCCCATCTTATGCTCATGTTGCCTATGTGCTGACCAGTATTCTGCTCCATATAGCATTGCCGGTCTTACTGCCGTTTTATAGAATTTTCCTTTTAACTTCAGGGGGATTTTGCGGTCACACAAAAATGCAGATGCACTGCGCCATTTCATCCACCCTGCTCTGATTCTGTGATTTACATCCTCATCAATCTCTCCACCGTTTTGTAAAATGGAGCCCAAGTATTTAAAAGCATATTTTTTGGGTACCTCTTAACCATTTAGATGCACAGGTTCTTGGTCCTCATCTCGTACCAGAGAAAACTCACACTTCAGATACTCAGTCTTGCTTCGACTTAATGTGAATCCTCTGGATTCCAATGTGCTTCTCCACAATTCAAGTTTTCTATTAACACCCTCCTTGCTCTCATCAATAAGCACAATATCGTCTGCAAAAAGCATACACCATGGCACTTCCTCTTGAATATCTTTTGTTAGTTCATCCATAACTAAGGCAAAGAGGTAAGGACTTAGAGCCGACCCTTGGTGTACACCTACCGTGATAGGAAAATAACTTGATGATCCGTTACAAGCTTTTACACATGTAGTAGCCCCATCATACATATCCTTGATTGCCTTTACATACTTTAATGGAACCTTTTTCTTCTCCAGGACCCACCATAAAACTTTCCTTGGAACCCTATCGTATGCTTTCTCACGGTCTATGAACACCATATGCAAGTCCTTTTTCTTTTCTCGGTATCTTTCCATTAGTTGTCGCATCAAGAAAATTGCTTCCATGGTACATCTTCCTGGCATAAATCCAAATTGATTTACAGAAACCTTGGTATCTCTCCTCAAGCGATGTTCAATAACCCTCTCCCACAACTTCATAGTATGGCTCATTAGCTTAATGCCTCTATAGTTTGAACAATTTTGTATATCTCCCTTGTTTTTGTAGATAGGCACAATCATACTTTTCCTCCATACATCAGGCATCTTATTCGTCTGGAGAATCTTATTAAAAAGATTGGTCAACCATTTTATTGCCACATCCCCCAGGCCTCTCCACACTTCAATAGGGACACCATCAGGCCCTAAGGCTTTATTAGTCTTCATCCTCTTTAAAGCCTCCTTAACTTCATGTGTATTAATTCTGCGTACAAATCTTCTATTCATATCATCACACGCGTCCTCTAAGTCCACCTCGCTTGTATCTCCATCCCCATTATACAGCTTGTTGAAGTATTTCAACCATCTTTCATTTACATCTTCATCTCTCACCAGAAGTTTTTGATTTTCATCCTTGATGCATCTAACTTGGGTGAGGTCTTTACTTTTCTTATCCCTTATCTTTGCAAGTTTATAAATACCTCTTTCACCATCCTTGCTCCCAAGACTTCAATTATATGTGGTAAAAAAAAACGATTTCTGAGAAGAATAAATAAATATCAAAAGCAAACAAAACTGAATGGCTCCACTTATTTTTGCTTCCGGGGAATTGACTTTGGATAGATATATCTGCAATGCAGCCTTTTTTTTGTAGCAATGATTTGTTTGATTAGTGAGCTTTTGTTGAAAGAAAATCTAAAAGACACCAGCAGTTCTCATTTTAAAATATAGGAAAACAAGATCTTCAGATTTGATAGGCTTTATGTGATTGTTGGCTTGCCAATTTAAAATTTGAGATATTAGTTTTTGACTTTGGCATTTTGAAGGTGAAAATTGGTGATCTCGGATTGGCTGCTATAGTGGGACGGAGCCATGCTGCACATTCAATTTTAGGGACACCTGAATATATGGCACCCGAGCTGTATGAGGAAGATTACACTGAGATGGTGGACATATACTCTTTTGGAATGTGTTTGCTTGAAATGGTCACAATGGAGATACCCTACTGTGAATGTGACAGTGTCGCCAAGATATACAAAAAGGTCACCATGGGAATTAAGCCTCAGTCCTTGAGCAAAGTCTCAGATCCAGAGGTGAAGGCTTTCATTGAGAAGTGCATAGCACAACCAAGGGCAAGACCTTCAGCCACGGATCTCCTTAATAGTACTCTTCTTGTTTAGCAATTCATGACTCAGAATCTGAGACCACTAAATTACCCTTTCACTAGTTTAATCTGCAGGTACTAAATGATCTTTATGTACTTTCTTCAAAGTATGATCTTGGCCGTACTTTAGTTATGCATGCTTATAGCTAGCTGAGAATACACCATATCCTCATGTTAGCATTTTGTTGGGACCAGTAAATTTGGACAGCACTGCAACTGTACGAAGATACCTAATGGCACCAACTGGGGCTTAAGTATATGCTAGCACTCTGGAAATTGCACATCTATGAGTTACTTATCCCCTCCCCCTTAATCTGTTTCTTGTGTTTGATATTAGAGATTTAATATCTGCTCCTCTATGAGTGAAAAGTATGTAACTATAGATGTTGATAACTAATTTATTTTTGATTGCAACACTAATTTAACATCTTTTTTAAACTTTTTTTTTAACCTCCAAAGTGTTAGAAATACATGAAGCATTTATTATAGTTAACTATATAATCTGCTAAACCATGCCTTTTATGCTTTGAAGTTTGGATTGGTAAAATGAAGTAAATAACTGCAAAAAAGAAATGAATGTGTTTATAATTCTAGTTATATTCCTGTTCATGATTGGTATGTTATGTTAAATGCCATTTCATTGAATCAGGGAATGACAACAGCAGGAGGTTGCAGATACAGTAAGGCCATTCCTTTAGGTCTTGGAGGGCGCTTGGATACTGATGCTAACTATGGCATCCAGAAAGTTTTGCTTCCACAGGTATAAATATATACCTTGTAATTTGAACACTTGAAATATGTAGATCCCAAGTCCTCTAATGGAGAATTATCAAGTTCTCTAGTATTTGCCAAAGGACCATTATTCTCTTTCTAATATGGTATTCCCTACTTCAGCTGGTGTTGTAATTAATGTGCAATGGACCTCGAATACCTTCTCCTAGGATCATATATGTAGAGGCATATGTTGACGATAACATAAAGGACAAAGATGTTGATGCTTTTGGAAGATGTTTTTACCAGTTAATGTATCAGCTTTGTGTGTAATGAAGGTAGATCCAATCCGATGATACTATGTAATAAACATTTAATTATTTTTTCCCCCTCAAAACCAATGTTTCTTACAGCATCTATCGTTTTTGTTAGCTCAAGAATGAGAGGCTCATACTAGGTAGCTGAGTGTGGTGTTTGTGCATTAGGTTGACAACTTGACATGGTTAGCTCAAAGCTGTCTTATTTCTTGTTAGTTTGATAATTTAGAGTCCTGTGGGAAGTTTTGTGATTACTTGTTAGTTTGATAATTTTAGCTACTTCATAGCATAAGATTTTCCAACTTTTGTCTCCATTTCCATTTCAAAATTCGTTTCCTGCATGATGGTTTTCAGTTTTGACACTTAAGGGACAGATTTGGTTTAATCTTAAGTTAACATATGTTTTAGTTTAAAAGCAAAAAGGTTATAATGAAATGAGTGTCAATGTCCCCATTAAGTTCTTTGGAACCCAATCTACTTGAAAAACAGTATACTTTAATTCCCTCCTCAAACAATCTTTGCCAACAAACTTAAATATTTTGTTCCCTTATGTCAGTGTTAATAGCATAGATGCTCTCAAGCTTTCACCTTTGAGCCCTTGGCGTGCATGGTATGATGATGGGGAGGTAAGTGATCCTAGAATGATTTTTTTTTTTTTGTCTTCTATTTCATATGACTTGGTTTCTCTTCATCAATTTTCTATTTTCTCCCCTTTTTATTGTTTACTTCAGTTTAGTGCATTGATATATAAGTGAAACAGGTTGGAGGGATGGATCCAAGAATATGCTGGACTCACGTTTGTGGCTATAAGGGGTGCAGGGCATGAAGTTCCTTTGCATAAACCAAAACTTGCTCTTGCACTTTTCAAAGCCTTCTTAGCAGGAACCTCTATGCCTACCCTTGAGCTAGTCAGTGCCTCTTGAAATTTACATTCTTTTACATTTGTTTTTTTCCATGGAATCTTCCTCAATAATGTTGTCCCTTATTCCTCAAATTGTACACATCACAGCATATGATCTTTCCAAAGTGCATCTAATTTGAGCTTTTGTACCCTCTTAATATGAAATATTCTTAGTTATGGATAGTGTTACATTTAGTAGTTGAGATTTGATATTAATTTTATTAATATTTTAATTTAATCATACTGCCCATATTGTTATGTTGTCCATTAATTATGTATTTAGTTAAGTGAAATTATTTGCCAATTATGATGCAGCTTTCAAACAAATTTTCTATCTATGGTATGAGAATCTTTTTTTATTGTTTTATTTTTTTCCCTCATGCCATGTATTTACGCCTAACTGATTTTTTTTTTAATTTTTTTTAATCGCGTAAGTCAAACTTGTGCTATTCATTTGTTTATATTCTTTTAATTTTTTTTAATAGAGCATCAAATGTTGGCATCATATGGGTTTTTTATGAAATTGTGAGATGATAGCTGTTGTAACGATCAAAAAAATTCAAAATAAAAATATAAGAGTTTCCATCAATTTTATTTGACTTGATAAAATTAGAAAAATTTTATTTGACAAATTGGTCTTTCAAAAATGTAAATCAAGGTTGAAAAGTTTAATTATGTATATGGAATGGTGAAAATTTGAACCCTTAATATGTTCCTTTAAAAAATAGTTACCTAAATTTATGAGTATTTGCTTTTCTTCTGAAATAAGTGGGAGATATAGAAAGAAGTGGAATTTATAAAATTTGAAATTAATTGCTATTTTTTTTAAAGAAATGAATAGTAAATAAATTTTAGAAAAAAAAATGCAATGATTGAATCTTGAATTTTTTTTATGTTTTTTTTTTTTCAAAAATTGAATGGAAGAATAAGTAAGACAAAACTAATTTAGAAAATTGAATTTTTATTATTGTTTCAAAATAAGACAAATTATTAAAACTTTTGACTAATTAAAAAAGATGAATTGTAAGAAAAAAAATAATTGCAATATGACAAGCATTAATTGCCTTTAATTAAGACCACTTTATATCTAAAGGTAAATTCAATTTTGGAATCGTAAATCATTGAAGTTTTGGTTTAAATAAAACATAATTTGTATTAAAAAAAAAAAGATATCCGTATGATTCAGTTTATTTTCTCAGCATGATTTTGTATAGTTTCACAAATCACTGAAAGTTTTGTTTAAACCTAAAACATGCTTGTTTATAATCTTCTAAAAAAGGCTCAGCCTGCGGTCATATTCTAATTTTGGTGGACATTTCAGTGATAGAGACATAGAATGGGAGTGGGAGCATTTGGTTTTACAATACCGGTATTTTACAATTTTTTTCTTTACAAAATGTATTTTTACTTTTTAAATTCAATTTCAACAGCTACTAAAAAAATAAAAAATAAAAAATAATAAAGAATTGTTAAAAGATTTTGAATAAAACATAAAATCAATTATAAATAGAAAGAAAAAGTAAACATAACATATTAATTTTTTTTTATTAATTGCGTAAGTCAAATTTGTGCTATTCATTTGTTTATATTCTTTTAATTTTTTTTAATAGAGCGTCAAATGTTGGCATCATATGGGTTCGTATTGATAAAAAAAATTCAAAATAAAAATATAAGAGTTGCCATCAATTTTATTTGATTTGATAAAATTAGAAAAAATTTATTTGACAAATTGGTCTTTTAAAAATGTAAATCAAGGTTCAAAAGTCTAATTATGTATATGGAATGGTGAAAATTTGAACCCTTTCTTTTAAAAATAGTAACCTAATTTTTTGAGTATTTGCTTTTCTTCTAAAATAATTGGGAGATATAGAAAGAAGCGAAATTTATAAAAATAAAAATTAATTGCTAGTTTTTTTTTTAAGGAAATGAATAGTAAATAAATTTTAGAAAAAAAAATGCAATGATTGAATCTTGAATTTTTTTTAATTTTTTTTTTCAAAAATTAAATGGAAGAATGAGTAAGACAAAACTAATTGAGAAAATTGAATTTTTATTATTGTTTCAAAATAAAACAAAAAATTATTAAAACGTTTGACTAATTATTTAAAAAAAAGATGAAGTGTAAGAAAAAAAATTATTACATGGAGTTTAAGGTAGCATTGCAATATGACAAACAACCATTAATTGCCTTTAATTAAGACCACTTTATATCTAACGGTAAATTCAATTTTGGAATCGTAAATCATTGAAGTTTTGCTTTAAATAAAACATAATCTGTATTAAAAAGACAAAAAGATATCCATATGATTTGGTTTATTTTCTCAGCATGATTCTGTATACTTTTACAAATCACTGAAACTTTTGTTGAAACTTAGAACATGCTTCCATATAATCTTCTAAAAAAAGATCTAAACAAAGATTAGCCTGTGGTCATATTCTAATTTCGGTGGACATTTCAGTGATAGAGACAGAGAGTGAGAGCGTTTAGTTTTACAATACCGATATTTTACAATTTTTTTCATTATAAAATGTAATTTTACTTTTTAAATTCAATTCCCACAGCTACTAAAAAAATATAATAATAATAATAATAATAAAGAACTCTTAAAAGATTTTGAATAAAACATAAACTCAATTATAAATAGAAAGAAAAGTAAACATAACATATTAAAAAAAGAAAAGAAAAAAAGATAGAGCGGGAAGCCAGCGCCCAGCGGTGGAGGAGGAAGATTATAGCCTTGAGTGAGTCAGTTGGGGCTATTTGAGTGCTTTTGCTTCTCTCAGTCGGTCGAATCGTTTAAACACACACCCTTGTTCTTTATAATAACACAAACCACAGAATACAGACCTTTTTTATCAAGCCCACACACAACCCTAATACAGATCTCTGTCATTGCTTTGTTTCTTTGCCATCAGTTATTTTCTTTGAATGTTTTTGCTGCTTATCTCTCTCTCAGTCACTCGAATCAAACACAAACTACATCTCTCTTTTATTAAACCCAACCCACACTAAATTCTTTCGTTCTTTCTTTATTTCTATGCGCCATCTTTTCTTTTCTTTCTTTCTGTCGTTTCTTTATTTCTCTCTTGTAGTAACTACATCTTTTCTTTCTGTCATCTCTTTTATCAAATTTCTTTTCTTTTATCAAACCCAACCCACACTCAATTCGGTCGAATCAAACACTTGTTATAGCCGTTGAGTCTTTTATTTCTTTCTTTCTGTCTTTCTATCTCTGCGCGATCTGTTCTTTTCTTTGAAATTTGAAACCTTCCAAGTTGATTATCAAGAAGCGTCTTCGTGATAAATACGCTGGTCATCAAGAAAAGCCAAAGAAACGGTTGAAGGTGTTGAAGATGGTTGTTGAGAAATTCTACTATCCAAAGGATAACCCAGAGAAACCAAAGGGAGAAGACGCATTCTTCATCTGTGAGGAACAGCGAACCATGGGTGTGGCTGATGGGGTCGGTGGTTGGGCCAAGAAAGAGATCGATTCCGGTGAATATGCCAGAGAGCTCATGACAGAGGCTGTGAATGCTGTTCATCTTCAATCAGAAAAAGGCTTTGTTGATCCAAGAAAAGTGTTGAACGATGCTTTCTTGAATACCAAAGCTAAAGGTTCGTCCACTGCATCTATTGTTACTCTGAAGGAAGGGGTGTTGCATGGAGTTAATGTGGGTGATAGTGGTTTAATGTTGTTTAGAAATAATAGGTTTTTGTTTCAATCACACTTCCAACAGCACTCTTTCAACGTGCCATTTCAATTGGGGAACAGTAAGATCAGTGACCACCCTGACTCTGCACATGAGTATAAGATTTCGGTAAAGGCAGGGGATATCCTAGTGTTAGGAAGTGATGGACTTTTTGATAACTTGTACGCTGATACTATTGAAGAAATTCTGAGCTGGTAGTTTCACCAAAATCAAGATCCAAGACATCTTCAGCTGTAGAATTATGGGAAATTGCTCGTACCTTAAAATTAGAGGGCATCAATCCTTGTCCAAGGCTATGACAATCAATGGTTTTCTCCCAACTCCAGATAACAAGACTTTCCCTGCTATTTGGATCAACTGCATGACGGCTTGTTATGAGCTCCAATAACAAAACCCCAAATGCGAAAATATCAGTCTTTTCATCCACAAGTCCATGCATAAAGTACTCTGGAGCCAAATATTCGAGTGTTCCTTCTATTGGGAAGACGACATGGTGGGCCCACTTATCTGGAAGCCACTTTGCCAATCTGAAGTCTGAAATCTCAGCTTCATTATTATTGTTGAGTAATATGTTTGAGGCTTTGATGTCTCTGTGAATAGTTTTTCTTGGACAATCATGATGGAGATATTACAATCCTTTTGCTACCCCAATAGCTACCTTGAACCTTATCTACCACTTCAAGCATTCAAAACAAAAGAGCAAAGAGGTAAGGCTTCCATATGGGGCTAATTGTAGAACAAAGTAGAAGTCACGATCAATTCCAAACCCATTAAGACATGTTCATATGTGTGATTTATGTGAGCAATAATCCTATGTTCTGTCAAGAAATCACCAGCTCTGTCCTCAACTTTCTTTTCGTTCTTCATTAGCCTTTTTACTGCTACAACTTGACAATCAGGTAAACGTCCTTTCTAGACTTCAGCATGACCACCTTTTCCAATCATGTTCTGTGTAATATGAAGCACATGCATTCTCTTGGAAGCTTGGAATACTCTTGATC
This sequence comes from Gastrolobium bilobum, assembly GCF_033153095.1. Taxonomy (NCBI): domain Eukaryota; kingdom Viridiplantae; phylum Streptophyta; class Magnoliopsida; order Fabales; family Fabaceae; genus Gastrolobium; species Gastrolobium bilobum. The sequence goes on from NW_026896900.1 coordinate 160,468, forward strand.
TTGAACTATTTTGCGCCTGCCCAAACACTGAAATTATTTTCCTTCTATGACGAGGGAATGCCCCAAATATAACTCCTTGAACAACTTCTGTTGCAACCATGATTTTGACTTGTTGAGTCTCTTTCTGGCCACAAATGTCGCTCTCATCACTAGCCATAATAGGTTTAGTGTGAGTTGCAGAATCTCCTGTGTGTAGATAACGTAGGTGGCGAGAAGGAATCAGAAAGGTCACCTAACCCATTGGGTAAAATTTCAAATTCTTCCTGATATTCCACCACAGACCCCTTTTGCAACATTTTGGTTAATTAAAAATCCTCGAGCTCTGTTTGTCCAAAACGCTTCTGGAGAACTTGTAGAAATCCTAACCAAGAAGTAATCTTGGTATTTTTGTGGAGTTCATGATACCATGTTAGCGCTTCTCCCTCAAAATAAAAAGGAGCAATACGTAGTCTTTGCACTTCATCTGTTTCATAAGAATCAAAGAATTGATTGACTTAGCCTTGGGAATCAAGAGACCCATCAAACCTTGGTACCTTTATGCGATAATTGGAAGAGGGTGCAACATCCCTATTGTTGGAAGCGTCACTGTTGACAGAGAACGAGGAAAACAATTGCGTTCTCTACAGATGGCCAAGATTGCATCAAACTTGCATGTTATCTCCGAAAATTTGTTGGACACTTGCTCCTTCAGAACTTCCACTTCAGATTAGATTTGCTCCACGCAATCATTCGCAGATTGGATATGTGTTTCAGGTGCCATTATTCAAAGAATGAAAGCACCAATTGATAGGATTTGGACCCTATCTTAAAGAACAGAGGTTGAAGATGAGAGAAAAGTAAGATCGAGATAAGAAATAGAAGAAAGAGATGAGAATGAGAAGTTTATTCTAAACAGAAAATGGATTACAATATTAGACACCCTTTACACAATTCCCTTTCCCCCTATACATCAACTAACAGTAATTTTGTTACAACAAATTCAGATTTATTCTCAACCATTGGATTATTTCCTATCCCTTATCTATAATTTGTCTTTCTTGCCCCTTGCTCATATCAAATGCCCTTTCTTATTGACCCTCGGCTAGGAACAATATTTAGCAAATAATCAAATAGAATACTCAAGTTCTCATGATCATAATCTCATCCTAGATCCTCAAAATACACTTTGATTATTTCAAGGGTCTTTATCCTTAAAACAATAATAATAAACTGTAAATAGAGACAGATAAATAACAAATAAAGTAAATGCTCTAAAATATTATTCATGAAAAAGATTCAACATACATGGCGTCATCTGACTCTCAAATTGTCTCTAGGACACCTATACTAACATGTTTTACCTCACGTCAATGTCTGTAGTTCATATGCCACAGGTTATACTTAATGGCAATCCAAACATTTATTATGAATTTGAGTTAATAATAAATGCTTGACACTTGGTCTTACGTACCATAACCATAAGGATACCATATCAACTCTATGCTAATTTATATTATAATTGAAATCTTGTTATAAACTTGAGTCCTCACTTTTTGATATGATCTTTCTCTACAATAATAAATTAATTTGGAAGGAATTCTCTGTTTCATCTAGGCAGAATTAAGATGCCCCTTTGCAAACCACATCTTTAATAAGATTTTTTTATTATAATATTGTTCTTAGGTTTAAAATGAAAAATGTAGAGAGAAAAAAAAACGGGGAATCAAAATATTGTACCATATTTTTTTTTAAGATATATACTGCACCATAACAAACAAAAATTGTCAACGACCAGCAATTTTTGGCTCCTTAAGAGCATAAGAAAAGAATAAGAAACCAGTTAAATAATAGCACAGAAAGGGAAAACTTACACGCGTTCTTCTCACCAGCTGATTTGACCGGCTAACATTAACATGGCACGAAGGAGTAAAGATACTGTATGGATCTATATTGCCAAGTTCTTTATCAGCAATATTACTAATTTTTTGACATGAATCTGATGGGTGTATTATTGACTGAAAATCACAATGTAGGTTCAAGAGCTTGTATGTTTGATCCGAAATCAAACCATTTGACCACATAAACTGGAAAATCCCCAATTGATCATGGAAATCATCTGTTAAAGCATTTCCTACCTGCAACAAAGATATATTTATTAAATTAATGATGATGTAAAGAACCTTGAGATACACCACCCTAAAAGCTAGCTCTAAGGGTGGGAGTGCCCAAGGTCTTATAAAGGCCTCATTAGTTGCTCATATAATCAATGTGGGACTATATATCTCAATACGCCCCCCCCATTTTCTCTTGTGTGAGGGGGCGTGTTGAGATATATAGTCCAACATTGGTTATATGAGAAACTAATGTGGCCTTTATAAGACATTGGACACTCCCACCCTTAGAGCTAGCTTTTGGAGTGGTGTATCCCAAGGTTCTTTACATGATATCAGAGCTTCAGTGATCATGAGGTCACGAGTTCGATCCTCACTGCCCCCCACTTTCAGGTGGAATTAAGAAAAACACAAAGCAGACCAAAAAAATGGGCTTGTGTAGCATAAGGCAGACCAAAAATGGGCTTGTGCCATATCCACGCTTCAAGCCCAAAGGGCTCTTGCGTGAGGGGGTGTGTTAGAGAATATAATATAAACCATTAAAGAGGCCCTCACCTAACAGCTTCAGCTTTTGGGTTGAATTGGTTCTTTACATGGAATCAGAGTCTCGGTGTACCGGGTTCGATCATCACCGTCCCCCACTTTCTTTCTAGTGGAATTTCTTTCTTTGCACATGTAGGTGGGTCTGTGCATTGTCCACCCTTCAAGCCCAGTGGGCTCTCGTGTGAGGGGACGTGTTAGAGACATATAAAACCATTAATGTAGTCTCACCCACTAGCTTAAGCTTTTGGGTTGAATTGGTTCTTTACATGGTATCAGAGCCTCGCCGTCCCCCACTTTCTCTTGTGGAATTTGTAACATCCCCATCTTGAGCTGGTTTAATTAACATACATATGATACAAACAGAAACAACGTAAGACTTAACTTACGAAAATTCGAGCTAACTTTTTTTTCCTTTTTCATTAATCTTAATTCACATGACATATTATATTGCATACTTCTTCTAATTTAATTCTTATTGGGCGGAGAGGAAAATCGGACAGAGTAACATCTGTAAATTGGACAACTGGGGATTTGCCAATCCCACCCTCAAAGGTTCCTGATAAACAGTTTATACCATATATAATTTCAGAAATACCAGATATCTATAAAGGACTATATACCCATCCATGCGTGTATGCATAACTGGCTCCGTGCCACTATGTCTAACCACATACATATTTCAGCACATGCACATATCTGAATACACAAATGTACATGCATCAAATATGAACACATGTACAAAACATATACGGACCATATATTGTATAATGAATCAAACATCATGATCTCAAAATGAATAGAACACTATACAATAGTACATATTCTCCAAAAATAACATCTATAATAAATAGTAGCGTCCGGCCACCCAGAACTCCATATCATCATACTAGTACCTCTAGCCATTGGTAGTGTCCTTGTCCCATGAGGGCCCTTCAATTAACTGTTTTCCTGAAATCATATCCCCAAATGGGGTTAGAGACGAATCTCTAGTAAGCTCCAGGTTTATGGAAAACTCTCCATACCCTGGGCTCACTTCATGAATGACAATCAGATATATAATATACAAAACATCATGTAAGCAAATATCATAACTGAACAACCATATACACATATCTTATCAAAGATGCACACAGTATTTCCCAAGAGAGAACCCCAAGCGAAAATCAACGCACGTAACAAATATCATAACTAAACTGAGCATATATACATATCTTATCAGAGACATACGCAGTCATTCCTAAGGGATGACCCCAAGCGGAAATAAATGTACGTGTTCCCAAGGGAGAACCCCAAGCGGAACCAGAACATATCAGAGGTGTACACCATCAGTCCCGAGGGATGACCCCAAGCAGGCATCAGTGCACATAGGATCAATGGCCAGAGATCATCACATAACAGAGGTGTACACAGTCAATCCCAAGGGAGGACCCCAAGCAGAAATCAGTGCACATCTTCCCAAGGGAAGACCCCAAACGGAACTCAACATATAACAGATATATACACAGTCAGTCCCAAGGGAGGACGCCAAACGGACATCAGTGCATAAACAAATCAATGTTCAGAAATCATTACAGAAATCATATCGAAACATATCAAAGTAAACACATCAAAAGATATCAAAGTAAACACATTAAAACATATCAAATTAAACACATCAAAACATATCAAATTTAACACATCAAAACATATCATATCACATCATCATATAGCTCTATATAAATGCATCTATATCATATATCTCATACATATCATACAACCTGACCACAGCCCGTACACTATGGCGGAGCACAGAGTAGGAGCGAACCCCATAAACATAGAGCTTACCTCTTGGAGCTTTACAATTTGCTTACTTGAAGAACAAGCTAGTTATCTTGCTCCACGAGAATCCAAACGTTCACAATCCCTAGGCACACCTAGAGAAGGAATTCAACACAAAACTCAATAAAATGATATAATGCCATGTAAATATACAAGACACATACTTTATTATTTATTTTCTTTTTACTTAATCATATTAAGTCATGAGTGGGTGGTTCTTTGTTCAACAAATCCCCACCAAATTCCACATATTCACTTAATCTTAGGATAGTCCCAAAAGACCTTTAGAACACTCATTACTTGTCTTAGCACCTAAAAGCCTATTTTTCCTAATTTAAGGCAGAGTGCCCTTTACAAAGGAGCTATAAGATTTCTTTTTGTCTAGTCCTAAACCCAAGCTTAGCCACCTATAAAAATTATTTTACGCATAAAAGTGTTCTCGCTTGGCGAAACAGTAACTCCAAATGTATACCTCTTTTGAAAATGGCCAAAACTCATTTTAAGGCCATACAAAGGAGCTACCTTAGTTTCTTTTTTATTTCACCAACGCGAAAGTTCATACACCTTAGAATATTATTCCACGCATAAAAATATGCTCTCTTTGCAAAACAATAACTCCTAGCACATACCTCCTCTGGAAATGGCTATAATCACTTATAAGGCCTAAAGGAGGAACTTACTTATTTTTCTTTTTATCTAACCCAACCAAAGGTTTATACATCTAATTATATAGTCCTTAGGCCGTATAAGTACTCATTCGCACAAACAAGCACTCTAAAAACATACTTCATTTGTAAACGGCTAAGAGGCACATAAAGAAAATCATGCCAATTTCATGATTCCATTGTTTTAGTCTATCAAATTCAAGCTTATCATACAACCATAATCATCATTAGGTAATAAAATCCATTTTACACATTAATTCATCCATTTATGCCTCAAAACATAAGACACCACTAAGCGTCATTCAATTAAATCACTCAATTCAAAACTTATATATACATATAAACCTTCACAACGTGTCCAATTATTTTTGAACATTAAACCCTAATTTTTACACCATGGCTGAACTTAGTGGGAGGAGGTGCAAGGGACTTTTTCAAAATTTCAACACATATTCATACTCATTTCACAGTATAACATCATAAACCATACTAACTCATCATCAATTTCAAATTCCAAGCTATAAAATTTTCCATAACATATGCTCATAATATTCCAAACTTAAATCATATAAATAAAACCATTAAAATGAGGATTTCTTACCTCAAATCGTTTATCCAAGGAACAAAACCCAAGAAAAGCTCACTCAAAATCCACACTTTTGCACTTGGATGAATAGTGCCACGAATTTGAGAGAAGGAAGAACTCTTCACGCAAGCCTTTTCAGCCTAAACAAAGTAGTTGGATGGATTCCCCATGATCTCTACTTAAACTTTCATGTATGGCACTTTTTGTTTTGGTGGCTGAAAGTTCGAAATGGCCTTGAAGGCCGATGCATGCAAGAGGGAAAAACAAAATTTTTCTTTGCGGAATATACATGCACATCAAGATCATGCTTTAGGAAAGCATGATGTTACTTTGTTCGTGAAATCACCAGATGATCAAGGCAGGTCTGAAGGGTTCAGACCTTCTAACGTTGATCCACACCACCCACTCGTCTAGGTGCAAGAACTCTAATGAAGATGGAGGCTAGGTGAAAGTGTTTGAAAGAGTGAAGCTCTCAATGTGAAAGCTTCACAAGTGGCGCAGGAGAGAAGAGAGAATAGGCTAGGCTTTTCAGAAAAAACCCTTGGAGGAACAACTAACCACTTAGGCGCATAAGAGGAGAGTATTTAAAATAAAATACCATTCAAATTTTTCTCTTGAGAATTGGTTCAAAACCTATTCAAAATTCTGATCAGAAATCTTCATAAGATCAGCTATATGGTGCGCCCCATATAGCCCAAAAAGGTGACCAGATACATCTGAGTAGTTGCATTCAAATTTGAATCAACTCACTCAGATTTTCTCCCAACTGACTGAATCTTCTGGAGCTGATTTTGATGAGCAAATCTTGCTCACCAACAGCCCAAATCAGCGCCATATATAGCCTAGGATTATGTCCAAAATCTACTTGGATCTTGTCCAAAAGATTCTCTCATGATACTAGTGATTTGTTCCAACAAGATCTCATCTTATCCTTTTGTTATGAAACAACCTTTCATAGGTAATTCAAATTCAAAAATTTGAATTCAAACATTCAAATATTCAAATTCAAATGTTCAAACATTCAAATTCAAATTCAAAATTCAAATTTCAAATATCAAAATTCAAAATTCAAATTTCAAATTCAAAATTCGAATTTCGAAATTCAAATTCAAAATTCAAAATTTCAAAATTCAAATTTCGAATTCCAAAATTCAAAATTTAAATGTTTGATAATTAATTTAACTAATTAAATTAATTAGTAATGTCTTGGACTATCCAAGCCCATTACAATGATCCATGCGCCCTCCACCCCTTTAGGTGGAGTTCCAAACAACTTCTTGGGCTAATAACTATTATTAGGCCCAATACCTTTAATGCTAGAGCATCTAGACAATTAGGTGTTTGTGTGTGACCCATTAGGTCCAACTTAGCCACTGACATAAATGGGCTTGGGCCCAATAAGCCCACAACCCATCTAATGACAACACAGAGCACTAGCAATGCTTTGTTGCCCCAGAACTAGTTAGATTAATGATTTGATCATCCTATTAGACATATTTGGTTGCCGTATGTTTGTCCCTTCGTCTCGGTTACCTTCCCATAAAACCTAGGGTAAGGAAACGCATCAACCCTTGCGGTTTAGGGTTAGTTTTTTATGAAATAGGGAGTCTTCAATTTACTGACTCTAAAGGCAGATCATCTTATGATCTCTTTTACTATGCATAGATTCCCGAGTCACTGTAAATGTCATCCCGATTTCTCCGGTTTAAGGATAACCTAATCTCTCACAGAGATTTGACGAATTCCTTCAGCTTATTACCCTAGCCCTGTGCCCTATCAGGACAAGCCCAAGAGCATACCTATGAGTCTCCATGTTTCAGGCAGACGAGGTATACAATCAAGGCATGCCTTCTAGAACACAGTCTAAGTGATAACTTCTGGTCTGAGGAAAGACATACCCAAATATATAGAGATTACTGTAATGATACTATCTGTGAGATTTCCTCATAGAGTCTCTTTGAGGGTCCGTTCAGTGCGAGCTATACCCTTATAGGTCCACCCACGACTTTAGCTAAGACATCTCCATATCTGTAGCACATGAGGTCTATACCTTGTATCCATATACAAGTAGATAAGTCGTGCTAGTCTTACCCGAGATTACTGACCCCATTCTCAGTATCTCTAGACTAGAAACATAAAATTAGGAATAAACATCTGGTATTCTTGAATCCTCATGATTGTGATCTCACCACAGATACTCAAGAGATACCTATTTTATTCCACGGGGTTTATCAAGTTATTCATAATATATTAACATTAATATCGAGACATAATTATGAAACAAGATAAATAGTGCTTTTATTTATTTGCGACAATATTAAAAAGGTCTACATCTATGTCCTTATTTAATCATAAGATTGTCTCTAGGACACCCAAATACTAACAATGGCTAGATGAGTGAGAAAGAGAGGAGAGAGAGAAAACCCTAACCCGTTTCTCAACTATTGAAACCACGGGGGAGAGAGAGAGAATAAGAAAGACAGAGGGCGCGGGAGGAAGAAGAAATAAAAGAGTTATAAAGTATAAACTGGGTAATAACTTATCTATCTACACACCTCCATTCAATACCAAACTTTACCGAATGAACTAGAATATTTTTCTAGTCATATTTCTAATTTTACTTTCACTTTTCGGGTAACTTTGACTTGAAAAAGGGTTATGAAATATTATTGATTTGTATTTAAATCTGTACATAGGTGTCTCTATTTATAGAGACTTCTTGACCTAATTTTGACCTAATGGGCTTGGCCCAATATACAAGTAATGGACTAAATAAATACAAATAAATGACTACATAATTACTAATAAATGACTACATAATTACTAATAAATGACTACATAATTACTATTTACAACACTCCCCCTCAAGCTGAGGAATAGATATTTATCATTCCCAGCTTGCTAGCAAGTTCTTGAAATCTATCTGAAGGAAGCCCCTTTGTCAATAGATCAGCTAATTGACGCCCAGTGGGAATGTATGGAGTGGTAATCAACCCGCTATCAAGTTTCTCTTTGATGAAATGGCGGTCGACCTCAATATGTTTAGTCCGATCATGTTGAACTGGATTATGAGCTATACAAATAGCGGACTTATTATCACATAGCAGCTTCATAGGTCCCTCACATTTTATTTTTAGATCATCAAGTACAATTTTCAGCCACAGTAACTCACAAATGCCTTGAGCCATAGCTCGAAATTCAGCTTCTGCACTTGATCTGGCGACCACATCTTGTTTCTTACTTCTCCATGTCACCAAGTTACCACAAAGAAACATGCAATAACCAGTGGTAGAACGACGGTCAGTTACGGATCCAGCATAATCAGCATCTGTGTAGACTTCTAAAGATAGATTGTCATCACGTCGGAATAACAACCCTTTACCAGGAGTACCTTTCAGATACTGAAGAATTCTCTCTACTGCCTGCATATGTTTCTCCTTTGGATCGTGCATAAACTGACTGACAACACTAACAACATAAGCTAAGTCTGGTCTAGTATGGGCCAAATATATCAATTTCCCAACTAGCCGTTGATATTGTCCTTTATCAACTGGAGGACTCTCCTCTTCATAGCACATCTTGTGATTCTGCTCAATAGGAGTATTAGAGGGTTTACACCCGAGCTTTCCTGCTTCTTTGAGAAGATCAAGAACATATTTCCTCTGGCTGATAAAGATTCCTTTGCTCGAATGAGCTACTTCTATCCCTAGGAAATATCTCAGTTTCCCAAGGTCTTTGACTTCAAACTCAGAGGCAAGCCATGTTTGCAGAATCTGTCTCTCCACAAAATCATCACATGTGATAATAATATCATCAACATATACAAGGAGCACAGTAAGCTTCCCATTTTGGGAGTGCTTGAAAAAAAGAGTGTGATCTCCTTGACTTTGTTTATATCCTAAGGTTATCATAACCTTAGTAAACTTTCAGAACCAGGCACGAGGTGACTGCTTCAATCCATACAAGGCCTTTTTTAATTTACAAACTTTATTTTCTCCCTTCACAGAATCAAAACCAGGCGGAATTTCCATGTAGACTTCTTCTTCTAACTCACCATTGAGGAAAGAATTCTTCACATTAAATTGGTTTATATCCCAATTGTAATGGGCAGCAAGGGATAACAAAACTCTCACCGTATTCATCTTTGCAACTGGAGCAAATGTTTCTTCATAATCAATGCCATAGGTTTGAGAGTAACCTTTGGCAACTAATCGAACTTTGTATCTCTCAAGAGTTCCATCAGAATTATATTTCAGGACATAAACCCATCTACACCCTACTGCTTTCTTTCCAGTAGGTCTATCAATAACCTCCCATGTTTTATTTTTCTCCAATGCATTCATCTCCTCTTGCATGGCTTGAGCCCAATTCCCATCTTTCAAGGCTTCATGTACTGATTTTGGGATTGCAATAGAGTCTAGTGCTGAAACAAAGCTTTTGTGCTGCACAGACAGATTAGCAGAGGAAAAAAAATGGGAGATAGGGTATTGAGTACAAGAGGAACAAGATTTCTTGGGACATGATCTTTTTCCTTTTCTAAGAGCAATGGGTAAATCATCAGAATCAGTAGTAATGGGTAAGTCATCAGAAGTATCATGATCAGAAATATGAGATTCAGGACTTACCAGTGGTTCAGACGATTGAGGTTGCTGCTGAGGCAATGTGCGCTGTGTATCAGTCATACGAGGATCAGACATAGACACATTGGGAACAGGAACAAGAGGAAGATACGCTGACTCAGGTGAAGGAGTAGACACTGAAGATTCAAATTCAAAGAAGGAAGGTGATGAGTCTTTTAGTGAATTATTCTCCCCCTGAAGATGAGGACCTTGGAAAAAGGACTCAGATTCCTGAAATGTAACATCCATAGAAACAAAAAATTTCCAACTACCAGGGTGATAACACTTGTAGCCCTTCTTATCAGGAGCATATCCGAGGAAGACACATTTAAGAGCCCTAGGATCCAACTTACTGCGATGCTGTTTATGAATATGAACAAAGACAACACACCCAAACACTCGAGGAGGAAGACTTTGCAAAGTTGGAACAGAAGGAAAAAAAGAAGTCATGGAGTGAATAGGACTTACATGATCGAGAACCCGAGTGGGTAGACGGTTGATCAAGAACGCTGCAGTAAGAATGGCATCTCCTCAATAGCATTTGGGTACATGTGTTTGAAACAGTAAGGCACGAGCAACTTAAAGAAGGTGACGATTTTTTCTTTCAGCAACTCCATTTTGTTGAGGGGTGTCTACACAAGTTCATGAATCATACCTTGATTTCGCATAAATTGGGAAAACTGTGATTAACATATTCAGTACCATTATCTGTTCTTAGTCTCTTGATTTTTCTACCAAATTGGGTCTCAACCATTTTATAAAATTGAAAGAACAGATGTGGTACCTCAGACTTTTCATGCATTAAGTAAACCCAAGTTACACGAGTGCAATCATCAATAAAAGAAACAAACCATCTATTTCCAGAAGCATGAGGGACTTTAGAAGGACCCCAAACATCAGAATGAATAAGATCAAAAGGTTCAACACTCTTAGTACTACTAGAAGGAAAAGACACACGATGATGCTTAGCAAACTCACAAACATCACAATGAAAAGACTCAACAGGCTTAGATAAAAATAATGACGGAAATAAAGACTTGAGTAAACCAAATGGAGGATGTCCCAAGCGCTTATGATGAAGCCAAATCAAAGAATCAGCAGTTGATTGACCATGAGATATCAAGATGTGATCTGTTACTTTATTTGCGGGAGATTGTGACACCAGATAGTACAACCCACCTTGCTCTTTAGCACTACCAATCGTCTTCCCCGTGACGAGATCCTGAAAAACACAATGGGTAGGGAAAAAGGTTACACTACAATTCAGATCTTTTGTAATTTTATGAATAGAAAGAAGATTCGTGGAGAGTTTAGGAACATGAAGAGCATCTTTAAGATGTAAGGACTGCTGTAAGTTTATGTCACCAGAACCCACAACTGATGTATGTGAGCCATCAGCTATGGCTATAGTATGAGTTCCAATGGTAGGATGATAAGAAGCAAAGGAGTCAGCACAACAAGCCATATGATCAGTAGCACCAGAATCAACAACCCAGGAATGTTTAAAATCATTACATGAAGAAAGGAAAGAATGAGTTTTGGGGCTCATACCAGTCAAAGCCAAAGCACTAGTATCAGATGACTTACTCAGATAATCAAGGATGGTTTAGAGCCGTTCTAACTCATCTAGACGAAATGCAGGTTGGGTCTCATTAGGTGCAGGAGTTATTCCAAAGGAAGTAAAATACGCTTGACCACGCATCCTTGCCATCTTTTCTAAGACAGTTTGCTTTCCATGGAGGCGAAAGCATAAATCCTTGATATGACCTGTTCTTTTACAATAAGAACACCATCGATCATTTCTCTTAGGTTTAGAAGATGCACCATCATAAAACTTTGTAAATAAACTCCTTTGAGAAGAGGCCATACTGCACAAAAAATAGTCAACGAAAAAGGCTCTAAGAAGCCAAAAAATTCGGAAAAAATACCAAACGATGTCCGATCTGAGAAAACAACACAGATCCAAAAAGAGAACAAGGAGACGAGAAGAATGGTGGTGGTCCGGTCCAGAAACACCGCCGGACGCGCCTCCACGCGCTGGAGAAAGCAGCTGCGCGTAGGCTTCACTCTCGGACAAAGAGGCGGCGCGTGAGAGCGCGTGGCAAGGCTTCTCCGGTTGAAATTTTTCCGGTGTGGTCTTCCGGTGAGTGCGCACCTGTCTGTGGGTGGTAGCGGTTGAAAAGTCACCGGAAAGGGTTCTAAACGGTGAAGACAGAACTGGTTGAAGGCGGTCGGAGGTGTTTGGGTCGTTTGTGGCGGAGGAACGTTGCGTAGAATGATAGAACGAAAAAAAAAGAGAAGGTCAACAGTGGTCCCCTTGGTCTAAAAGGTCTCCGGAAAATTTTTTCCGGTGGCGGCTGATGGCGGCAAGAGGCAAAGAAATTAGGGTTTTGTAAAAAAAAAGATAATAGGCGCGGAAGTAGAGCCCTCAGGATCGAGAGCTCTGATACCAACTTGAAAAAGGGTTATGAAATATTATTGATTTGTATTTGAATATGTACATAGGTGTCTCTATTTATAGAGACTTCTTGACCTAATTTTGACCTAATGGGCTTGGCCCACTATACAAGTAACGGACTAAATAAATACAAATAAATGACTACATAATTACTAATAAATGACTACATAATTACTATTTACAACACTTTGCTTACCCGCATTTTTACACCTTAACTGTCATTTTAACTCCTTTTTCACCAAAGGTGACTTTATTTCTTTTATTTCTAATTATTCTTCAATATTAAATCCACAACTACTAGTGAGGGTTATTATATTCACCCCGCCTTTTAAGAATTTTGCCCACAAAATCAAACATAAGACATAACACATACCTGATGTCAAACTCAGGATAACGCTGGAGAATATCATTCTCCCGCTCTCAAGTAGCAACCCCAGGAGTCAAACCTTCCCATTATACCTTAATCATGGGAATAACCTTGTTCCTTAATACTTTCTCATCGCGAGCCAAAACCTTTAGTGGTCCCACCACAAACTTCAAATTTTTCTTTACCTCAATATCATCCTGCTGGACAATGTGGGACACATCAGGTACATATTTGCGAAGCTAACTAATGTGAAAAACACTATACAGATTTGACAGATGTGGAGGTAAGGCAAGCTGGTATGCCATAGGTCCCACCCTTTTGATAATCTGATAGGGCCCAATGAACCTAGGACTCAACTTCCTCACTCCAAGAGTAGGCCCAACACCCGTAGTCGGAGACAAACGGATAAACACATGATCCCCTTCAGAAAATTCAAGGGGTTTATGTTTCACAATCTCTTTTACATATAATCGAGCCAACTACTCAGTAGAGAAACTCATCTTGAATAGAATGAAATGTGCAGACTTAATCAATTTGTCTACCACAATTCATATAAAATCAAAACCAGCCTGAGTTCTCGGCAATGCTACTACCAAATCCATAGAAATACTAATCCACTTCCATTCTGAAATATTCAAGGGCTGCAGTAATCCATAGGGCTTCTCATTCTCAAGCTTATATTCGTCATTTTATTTCTCCGAGCTCATGTAAGTTCACTTTTATTCCCTAAGGAACAATATTAACAATTCACAGTTGGGTTTCTGCACCGTTTTTAACGAAATGCACTGTGAATTACTAATTATGCACTGTTTGCACGCAAAATCGTAAAACTTCTAAACTTATCATTTTTTGTCTAAACATGACTTGTTTAGCATATAATGGACTTACTTATTACATCCATCTTCTTACTGAAAATATATTTCCACTGAAACATCAATGTATCAGTTTTTCTACTGATAATATAATTCACAATTTATTGTACATCAGTCCTTGCACTGATAATACAATTTACAATTTCATTGTACATTAGTCCTTCCACTGATAATACAATTTACAAATTCTACTGACCAGAGAAACTGCACTCTATGAATTACACAAGGAATCTCCTTGATACATACCAAATGCAAAACATAACATCATAACTAATACTCTAGTTAACTATTCAAGGGCTCTCCCCAAGAATAGCTAACTAACATGTCTCACATGTCTGGTGTGACTCCCAGGATCAAGCCATAGGCAATCAACACAAACTGTAGTATGAAAATAACTCAGGGTCAAAGCCATAGGCAGTCTACATACCAAGGTCACTGGCCAGGATTCTCATAACATACATCATCATTGCATCATCATAACATCAAAAATCATATAATATTTATATAAATGTGAATGAATGCACATATACAACATATCAAACACTTATTCATAAACTGAGTAATATCTTTCTTCATACCAGACCACCAGAAACTTGGTTTCATGGCCTGATACATCTTGGTAGCAATAGGATGGATAATGTACTTACCCATATGGGCCTCAGTTAACACCTCATCCACTATCTGACATTTTGGAACAATGACCCGATCTTATTATACTTAACACCGAGCTTATCAGTGAATACAAAATCCTTTTCTTTCATAGACCGAACTCCTTTATCAAATAATTGAGCCTCTTTAATCTACTCTATTAACGAGTTCAGTACTACAGTAGAAGTCAACAAATACGGATTATCCTCTAAACTGACTGGAGTGCTGAAATCTCTAAACTTTTCAATCAAATCATACTCTGAAATCATCAAATTAGCCATACAGACTGTCTTCTTGCTTAAGGCATCGGCTACCACATTGCCTTTATCTGGGTGATATTACAATTCAAAATCATAATATTTCAGAAATTTAACCCATCGGCTTTACCTCATATTCAACTCTTTCTAATCAAACAGACACTTTAAACTTTTGTGGTCACTGTAGACAACAAAATTGGCACCGTATAGAAAGTGTCACCAGATTTTCAATGCGAACACTACGGCCGCCCACTCAAGATCATGTGTTGGATAATTCTCTTCAAGTAGCTTTAACTGCTGAGAAACATAATCAACCATCTGACGTTGCTGCATCAATACACAACCTAATCCAAACTTAGAAACATCACAATATATTTCAAATTTACCTGCAGGATCAGGCAAAATTAATACCGGAGTGTTACTTAACTTTTTTTTTTTTAATTCCTGAAAACACACTTCACATTCTTAGATCCACACAAATAGGTTCCCTTTACGGTTAACCGTGTTAAAGGTAGTACCATCAGTGAAAATCCCTTAATATAACGCCTATTATATCCAGCCAAACCAAGAAAACTCCTGATCTCTGTAATATTTTTAGGATGTTCCCTATCTAACACTGCTTTAATCTTACTTGGTCCACTGCCACTCCTTCAGATGAAATGACATGGCCCAGAAATTGTATCTCAGAAAGCTATAAATCACACTTGGATGGCTTAGCATACAACTGATGCTCTCTCAGAATCTGCAGAACAACTCTCAAATGCTCAGAATGCTCTTATTTGCTCTTTTGATATATTAGTATGTCATAAATAAAGACAACCACAAGTTGATTCAGATAGGCTTTAAAGATCCGATTCATATAACTCATGAAAATGGCCTTGGCATTTGTAAGCCCAAAAGGAATAACTAGATACTCATAGTATCCACATCGGAACATGAAATCTGTCTCTGGAACATCATCCGGCTTTATCCGGATCTGATGATACCCGAACTGGAGATCAATCTTAGAAAATAAAGTCGCACCACGCAACTGATCCAACAAATCATCGATACGCGGCAAAGGATACTTATTCTTGACAGTAACCTTGTTCAACTGCCTGTAATCTGTACCCAATCTCATAGACTCGTCCTTCTTCTTAACAAAGATCACCGGGACTCTCCACGTAGACACACTCGGTCTAATAAAATTCTTACTGAACAAGTCTTCACTCTGCTTGTTTAATTCAAATAATTCTAAAGGTGACATTCGGTATGGAGCTAGAGACATAGGCCTCAATCCAGTCAACTAGTCAATTGAAAATTCAATTTCCCTCTCCGGCGAAAAATTCAGAATTTTATCCAGAAAGACATCCATAAAATCAAAGACAATAGGGATATCAGAAATTGGCTCCTTATTGACGCCAACCAGACCTCCCAACAGAATAGACTCTGAATCTCCTTCCTTCAAGGCATTTGTAACCCGAAGGACAGACATATCCGGAGACTCTCTCCCTTCATCGTTAGAGGAAATAGAAATGGTCTTTCTGTAACAATCAATCCTTACACAGTACTTAGATAACCAATCCATTCCCAAAATTACATTCACAGAGACAAAATGCAAGACAATAAAGTCAGCAAAATACTCCCTGTCATCATACTTAAACTTCACATACTTCCAAATGAATGATTCCTCACTAACATTCCCAACATCCGAAATAATACACATAGGGAATCTCATCTTTATCACAGTCAAATTGAATGCTCTATTATTAATTCAAGCTCTTTCTGCCTAGTTGCAGTCCAAGTCTGTTGTAGTGCAGCAAAAATTGCTACAACAAGATCCGATGATGGACCATCATTATTAAATGTCCTACGAGTCCTCCTTGGAAAAACCATATCTCTGCATATATTAAACTAAGGAATGAGTTAGCTACGCTCACACTTAGTGATCACACATGCATTATACAGCACTCCAAGAAAACACTCAAGAACTTCCAACATCATATGCTAAATATCATGGACACTCCCTAGAGCAACTGCTCTGATACCACTTGTAATGCTCGGCCGCTTCAAGAATCAATGACTATCCCCCACATACTAACACGAGACATTTCAGTGTCCTTTTTTCTCACTCGCATACTTCCTGGGAAAACTTCCCAGGAGGTCACCCATCCCAGAATTGCTCCAAGTCAAGCACGCTTAACTATGGAGTTCTTCCGTTCCGGACTACCGAAAAGAAGATGCATCTTGTTAGCATAGGTAGTACCAATTAATTCTTATAAGCTATCCCAAACTATGTAGTCTCACACCTGCACAGTCTTTGGAATCCCTCTCTTTCGGGTGTCGATTCGATTCATTCATGCATGTAACCCCCCGCTGGAAGTCTGTCATGAGCCGCTCCTTGTCCGTGCCTCTTTGCACTGGCGATCACTCCCTGCCCTCGTCAGCGCTCGAGATGTTACATGCCCACCAGCTTCCGCCTGGTTCGTCCTCAAACCACACCGTACTGGAAGAGAGGCCCTGCTCTGATACCATAAATATAACATCCCCTTCTCGAGCCGGTTTAATTAACATACCTATGATACAAACAGAAACAGCGGAAGACTTAACTTACGAAAATACGAGCTAACTTTTTTTTCTTTTTCATTAATCTTAATTCACATGACATATTACATTGCATACTTCTTCTAATTTAATTCTTATTGGGCAGAGACGAAAATCGGACAGAGTAACATCTGTAAATTGGACAACTGGGGATTTCCCAATCCCACTCTCAAATGTTCCTGATAAACAGTTTATACCATATATAATTTCAGAAATACCAGATATCTATAAAGGACTATCTACCCATCCATGAGTGCATGCATAACTGGCTCCGTGCCACTATGTCTAACCACATACATATTTCAGCACATGCACATATCTGAATACACAAATGTACATGTGTCAAATATGAACACATGTACAAAACATATACGGACCATATATTGTATAATGAATCAAACATTATGATCCCAAAATGAATAGAACACTATACAACAGTACATATTCTCCAAAAATAACAACTATAATAAATAGTAGCGTCCGGCCACCCAGAACTCCATATCCTCATACTAGTACCTCTAGCCATTGGTAATGTCCTTGTCCCATGAGGGCTCTTCAATTAACTGTTTTCCTGAAATCATATCCCAAAATGGGGTTAGAGACGAATCTCTAGTAAGCTCCAGGTTTATGGAAAACTCTCCATACCCTGGGCTCACTTCATGAATGACAATCAGATATATAATATACAAAACATCATGTAAGCAAATATCATAACTGAACAACCATATACACATATCTTATCAAAGATGCACACAGTATTTCCCAAGAGAGAACCCCAAGCGGAAATCAACGCACGTAACAAATATCATAACTAAACTGAGCATATATACATATCTTATCAGAGACGTACGCAGTCATTCCCAAGGGATGACCCCAAGCGGAAATAAACGTACGTGTTCCCAAGGGAGAACCCCAAGCGGAACCAGAACATATCAGAGGTGTACACCATCAGTCCCGAGGGATGACCCCAAGCAGGCATCAGTGCACATAGGATCAATGGCCAGAGATCATCACATAACAGAGGTGTACACAGTCAATCCCAAGGGAAGACCCAAAGCGGAAATCAGTGCACATCTTCCCAAAGGGAGGACCCCAAGCGGAACTCAACATATAAAAGATATATACACAGTCAGTCCCAAGGGAGGACGCCAAACGGACATCATTGCATAAACAAATCAATGTTCAGAAATCATTATAGAAATCATATCGAAACATATCAAAGTAAACATATCAAAAGATATCAAAGTAAACACATCAAAACATATCAAATTAAACACATCAAAACATATCAAATTTAACACATCAAAACATATCACATCACATCATCATATAGATCTATATGACTGCATCTATATCATATATTTCATACATATCATACAATCTGACCACAACCCGTACACTATGGCGGAGCACAGAGTATGAGCGAACCCCATAAACATAGAGCTTACCTCTTGGAGCTTTACAATTTGCTTACTTGAAGAACAAGCTAGTTATCTTGCTCCACGAGAATCCAAACGTTCACAATCCCTAGGCACACCTAGAGAAGGAATTCAACATAAAACTCAATAAAATGATATAATGCCATGTAAATATACAAGACACATACTTTATTGTTTATTTTCTTTTTACTTAATCATATTAAGTCATGAGTGGGTGGTTTTTTGTTCAAAAAATCCCCACCAAATTCCACATATTCACTTAGTCTTAGGATAGTCCGAAAAGACCTTTAGAACACTCATTACTCGTCTTAGCACCTAAAATCCTATTTTTCCCAATTTAAGGCAGAGTGCCCTTTACAAAGGAGTTATAAGATTTCTTTTTGTCTAGTCCTAAACCCAAGCTTAGCCACCTATATAAATTATTTTACGCATAAAAGTGTTCTCACTTGGCGAAACAGTAACTCCAAATGTATACCTCCTTTGAAAATGGCCAAAACTCATTTTAAGGCCATACAAAGGAGCTACCTTAGTTTCTTTTTTATTTCACCAACGCGAAAGTTCGTACACCTTAGAATATTATTCCACGCATAAAAATATGCTCTCTTTGCAAAACAATAACTCCTAGCACATACCTCCTCTGAAAATGGCTATAATCACATATAAGGCCTAAAGGAGGAACTTACTCATTTTTCTTTTTATCTAACCCAACCAAAGGTTTATACATCTAATTATATAGTCCTTAGGCCGTATAAGTACTCATTCGCACAAACAAGCACTCTAAAAACATACTTCATTTGTAAACGGCTAAGAGGCACATAAAGGAAATCATGCCAATTTCATGATTCCAATGTTTTAGTCCATCAAATTCAAGCTTATCATACAACCATAATCATCATTAGGTAATAAAATCCATTTTACACATTAATTCATCCATTTATGTCTCAAAACATAAGACACCACTAAGCGTCATTCAATTAATTCACTTAATTCACAACGTGTCCAATTATTTTTGAACATTAAACCCTGATTTTTACACCATGGCTGAACCTAGTGGGAGGAGGTGCAAGGGATATTTTCAAAATTTCAACACATATTCATACTCATTTCACACTATAACATCATAAACCATACTAACTCGTCATCAATTCAAATTCCAAGCTACAAAATTTTCCATAACATATGCTCATAATATTCAAAACTTAAATCATATAAATAAAACCATTAAAATGAGGATTTCTTACCTCAAATCGTTTATCCAAGGTCTAAGGAACAAAACCCAAGCAAAGCTCACTCAAAATCCACACTTTTGCACTTGGATGAATAGTGCCACGAATTTGAGAGAAGGAAGAACTCTTCACACAAGCCTTTTCAGCCTAAACAAAGTAGTTGGATGGATTCCCCATGATCTCTACTTAAACTTTCATGTATGGCACTTTGTGTTTTGGTGGCTAGATGAGTGAGAAAGAGAGGAGAGAGACAAAACCCTAACCTTTTTCTCAACTATTGAAACCACGGGAGAGAGAGAGAGAATAAGAAAGACAGAGCGGGCGGGAGGAAGAAGAAATAAAGGAGTTGTAAAGTTAAGTTACTTTAACTGGGTAATAACTTATCTATCTACACACCTCCATTCAATACCAAACTTTACCGAATGAACTAGAATATTTTTCTAGTCATATTTCTAATTTTACTTTCACTTTTCGGGTAACTTTGCTTACCTGCATCTTTACCCCTTAACTGTCATTTTAACTCTTTTTTCACCAAAGGTGGCTTTATTTCTTTTATTTCTAATTATTCTTCAATATTAAATCCATAACTACTAGTGAGGGTTATTATAGAATTTCTTAGCACAGGTAGGCTGGGCCTGTTGCATTGTCCACTCTTTAAGCCCAAAGGGCTCTTGTGTGAGGGGACGTGTTGAGATATATAGTCTCACATTGGTTATATGAGCAACTAATGTGGCCCTTATAAGACCTTGGGCACTCCCACCCTTAGAGCTAGCTTTTGGAGTGGTGTATCCCAAGATTCTTTACAAATGACATAAAACATAAGACCAAGGAAATATTTTTATGCAAAAATGGAGTCCCTACCATGTAACCTTTCAGATTTATAGCATTTTCTTTAGTAGCAAAGTTGTACTTCACAATAACTTGGCTATGTTGAGGAACATAATGCCCTGAAACACGGGATTAATGATTCACCAATACATTTACAACATCATAAAATCTATATAAAATAAATAAAACAGAACCAAAGAAATCAAACACCTAATATGTGTTCTCATCTCACCATTTTTATTTTCTTTTCTTGTTTTTAGTGTCGAAGTATGAAAGCTATTTCAGGTGAAGACATAACCGCTACTATCAGACCATGACTTTAAAATAAACAGTCATAAAATTTAATGCATAAAGATAGAATATCATTTATTTTCTGAGTCATCCACAAAATTGGGAAAAGACAGAAAGTACAAGTGATAATGTGCAGTATTGTTTACCTGCATAGCCCTCACCACTGATAAAAAAATCCCTTCCTTTATAATGTGGAAAACGTTCAAACCACTTCAGTAGAAATGTCAAAGAGTCCTCAGGTGCACATAAAGTCTCATTAATTTAATCATATATGTATATATTTCAAGGGGTCAACTTCAATCCTCCCTCCAGAGAAAGGAGTAACATGCTAGTTGTTTTTAAAATTCCCCATTTTACATCAAATGTTACAAATTGAGTTATATAACTTTTATCATTCAATATGTCATTTAAAAATAAAGTAAAAAATACAGTACTCCCTTTTTTGAGAGAGAGAGAGTACCAGAGTAAAACCCAATATTTCAAAACAAAAGGGATACTAAATGATAAAAGTATAACCTGTCCTCTTATCACCATTGTTCTGAATGTCAGATGAAGTATTTGAATACGAAAATCCAACTCCAACAAGAGAGTCAAGAAAAAGAATGTTGGCAACTACAAAATGCACAAATGGTTAGACATAATTGCATCTTTGCACTTATGAAGCTTATTTATTTATGTTCTTAGATTCTCTGGAAGAGTCTGAGCTTGAGTGTGCAACCAGTGGTGAATTTGGCTGTTACTTTGCTTATCAACATAAGGATGCTACTATGAGTATCAATGTTTTTGTAGAATATAAGGATCAGTGTTAAATGGGGGGGTGAATCTCATGAGGAAGAATGGGAGAAAAATGGGGGAGTGTAGTGAGTGTGTCTGATGTCAAAGGTTCAACCCTTTGCATGCGTGTGTAAGGTGCCTTATATAGTAGTGTAGGAATGGAGTGTGTGGTGAGTCCAGGTTAAGGAGGCCATACCGAGACTGGGAGTGTCGTGTTTGATACTAGGATCATCATTTTAAGTGATGTGATGCATTTAATGTGTAAACAGGGTTGTGGTTACTGTTTGTGTTATGCTAATAAATGAGGTATGGAGCTATGTGAGTTCTAGGGACAGGTCCATAACAATTTACTTATTTCTGCTCCTAAAAACCCGTACATGGTAAGCAGAAGCAAGATTTCTATTACAGTTATTTCAATATAAAGAACAACTTCTTGGCAATTTCTATTTAAGGATATATTATACAAAGAAACTTAAGTTAATATAAGCACTAGACAGAATTAAAGAAACTGAAAACAATATGTGCAAGAAGCATAGTTACACACTTGTCACTATCAAATAAGCATTAAAAGCTCTAGAGGAAAACAATATCTGCAGTAGGCATAGGTATACACTTGTCCATATGAAATAAGCATTGAAAACTCTAAAGGAAAACAAAGGAGTGCAGGAAATTCAAGTGTAAATGGAGGTGTAGGTGAAGAAGTCCCGCATTGGCAAAGATGGAATAAAGTGAGTACCATACAAGTAAAAAAGACTTACATAGACCCAATGCTTAAGCCCTTAAGGTTTTAGGCATAAATGTGTATTTAATTATTTTTATTTTTTTGGCAAGCACATTTTATATATCTCAAAGACTGCCCTAAACAAAAAAAAGAGGTTTATAGATTGTATTGTCACTCACCTTGATTCCAAGAATAAGGATTCAGGTAAAGGGTCTTGCCATCTGACTTTATATGAAAAGGACCAATTTCCTCTGCTTCCCCATAAGCAATGGATGAACATCCAGGCCCTGTAGAGAACCCCCCAAGAATGTTTCATTTCAATCCTAATAATAACACATACTAACACATAGTGATTACAACATATTACAGGACCAACAAGTTACATCCTTTTCTGCATGTCACTACTATTTATATTCTACAACACAACAATAATCACAATAAGGAAAAGTGGAAATATGAGAAAGATTAAGAAACCATCATAGTGAAAAGCCAATGACAAACCACCAAAATAAAAATAAAAAAATAAATGGAACTAAAAGGAAATAATGAAAAAAGTTTTTTAACCTCCATTGAGCCATAAAACAAGGGGTTTGGAGTGAGGGTCTTCTTGAGCCTCAATGAACCAATAGAACAGTGACCTCCCAGCTTGGTCATTAACAGTGACATAACCAGAATAGTGTTCAAAGTTGATGTTAAAGGTTTGACTTGGGAGCCAACCAACCCTGTCCAGGCGTTGTTGAAGAAATGGGTCAGTTGAATATGTTGAGCATACCATAAGACTGACCCATGTGTAAGGTGTGTAAAATAATCAAAAAATTGAATCGAACCATGAACCGTCCTTACAATAACCAAGTTTTAAAAACCAGTTCATGAACCGAACTGGTTTGTCAAGAACCAGTTCATGAATCGAATCGGTTTTTAGAACCAATTTAAGAACTGAACCATTTTGAACCGAACCAAATTGATTTTTATAACTTTATTTTTTAAATTTTAATTTTTTTTTCTTTTCAAAATAGGATTGACCCGAACCGGTTTCCAACCAAACCGAACCACTTCTAAACCGAATCGAATCATTTTTTTTATCGAACCATATAAACTAATTCGGTTCGGTTTTTCAAAAAATTCAATTCGGTTCGACCCACATCCCTACCCATGTGATGCCTATTGCTAAAGTTTGAAACCACCAAGAGTGTGCCATTTTACTGGACACTGAATCTCTGTGACTCTATCTGACTTTTTGGTTGGAGATACGAGACCTCATTCCATTACATTACATGTGCTTTATAGAAACTATTAAAGTCGTTATTTAATTTAAGCCAACATTATAATTTTAATTTTGAGGCTTATGCCATTCAGTGCGCTAACGACAACAATAAGATAAGTATTGATGAAATAAGATTATTTGTTTTTCCTTTTTTATTGGTAATATGTAATCTTATTTTATATTTATAATGAGGTTTGTGATTTTTCATGATCTTGTATGGAGGCATGTTTCTCTTAATGTAAATATTTATCTACCAAAAAAAATAAATTTTGATGAAATAAGTAATTTCTTGTATTGTATAAGATAATATCATCTAATATTCGGTAATGTACTGTATAATACTATATAGAATAAAAATATCCTTTAATAAAAAATTTATATATTTCTTCAAAAAATGTCATATGATATTAATTTTTATAAAAATTATTGATCAGTGTGTCCAAAACATAAATTAATTTTTATAAAAATATAAATATTCAATATTTTAAAAATTAATATACTGAAAAATTATTTTTATTTTAATATATTAATATTAAAATAATATATTAATTTTTGAGAATTGCACCGGTCAACGATGTTAATACACTAACCTTTTATCAGGCCTTATCCCTCCCCCTTAGGCCGAATTAAGTTATACATCAAAATGATTTATTAAGGGCCTGTTTGGTGTGACGTATAAGGCATGATAGTATAAGCTTATACTATACGTTATGACATTTTCAGTTGTTTGGTGTGACCATTGTATAGTCTAAGCTTATACAGCATAATTCCTTAATACATCAAAACGATGTATAACTTAATCCAGCCTAAGGGTGAGGGATAAGGCCTGATAAGAGATTGATGTATTAACATTGTTGACCAATATAATTCTCAAAAATTAATATATTATTTTAATATTAATCTATTAAAATAAATTAATTTTTCAATATATTAATTTTTAAAATATTGAATATTTTATTTTTATAAAAATTAATTTATATTTTGGACACACTGATCAATAAATCTTTGGGAAAAGTTCACCAATGCCTCTGTGATTTGCTTCAGAATCACATATGCCCCTGTGGTTTTTTCTATCACATATGCCCATGTGGTTTGCAAAAGGGTATTTTTTTATCACATATGCCCCTGTGGTTTTTTATTTTTTACAAAGCACAGGGACATATGTGATAAAAAAAAAAACCACAGGAGCATAGGTGATTCTGAAGAAAATCACAGGGATATTTGTGAACTTTTCCCTAAATTTTTATAAAAGTTAATATCATATGACATTTTTTGAAGAATTATATAAATTCTTTATTAAAGGATATTTTTATTAAAAATATTTATTTTTATCATATATAGTATTATACAGTGCATTACCAAATACTAAATGATATTATCTTATATAATATATTATTTTATACAATACCGTGCCAAACGCTGGATAGTATTAAAATTCAATCAGGTCCTATACAATCAAGCCTTATACTATCAGGCCTTATCCTATATTATGTACCAAACATGCCCTAAGGGATTCTGCTGTATAAGCTTATACTATACGATAGTCACACCAAACAATTGGAAATGTCATAACGTATAGTATAAGCTTATACTATCATGCCTTATACGTCACACCAAACATACAAAAATACCTGCTCTTATTCTCGAGTATATCTTTAGGGGGTGTTTGGTATATGAGATAATTTTTTTGACCAGGTAAATATAATTAGTGGGGAAATAGTTGGAAAATTAAATTAGTGAGAAAATTTAAAAAAAGTTGTTTGGTAGACCGGAATATTACTAGGAAAATTAACAGAAGTTTACTAAGATTATGTTTGGTTGAAAGTAAAATATTGATGGGAAAATATGTCAAAAATTCGAAAATAACCCTTACAAATTTCGAATATGAATTGAAATAGACCCGTGAAAATATCGTTGGACACATGTGCAACCAAAGTTCGTCTTCCGTTCTCCATTCTCTATTTCTCTGTGTCGTTGGACACATGTGCAACCAACGTTCGTCTTTCATTCTCCATTTCTCTGTTTCTCTGTGTCGCTCCTTTAGAAGTCCATATTGCATCACTCTGACAAAGTCAGGCAGTGGTCTAAACTTGAAATCAGCACCGACATACAAGCTTGGACATCAGGATCGAGTTGCAAGCTGCCATCAAAAGTGAGTAACGGATGTTATCCTAACATGTACAGAGGCAACTTCTTGTTCGCTGTGAGGTTTTCATTCGTCGTTGCTTTTTGTGTTGGTTATCTTTTTCACGGTTGGGGGTGGGAAAAATGATTTGGTTTTTTTTCTTCTGGTAAATATGTTTGAAATGGTTGAAACCCTGAAGTTTTAATAAAAATAAAAATCGGAACCTTTTCGTAGGTTTTTTTCCCCTCAGAATGAAAAAAAATGAAGTGCTGCTACCATATGGGTATTGGCTACAACGATGCAAATGGGAATGTACCCTTGGGTATGAAAATGCAGCCTGGAGATCTGAACCACCTTCAGTCATGAGGACATTATGGTACTCCTCGGGGAAATGGTGCCCATGCTCGACAAGGTGGTTATGGTGTTGGTTATGGCAGTGCTCAAGCCGTACAAGCAAAACACCAATAATTTTGACAATTGTAACTTTTATTGGTTCTTCAGCTTCAACTTGTGGATGCAAGTATTTAAATATGTGCTCAATGATCCTCTAATCTGCGTAACAAGGGGTGTGAAGTTTGATGTCAATATACAAAAGGACTGGTTTGGTTGCAGTATGCCCCTTAGTCTAGAATATATGTATATGTGAATAGATACTATGCTAGTTTGTATTTACACTCTTTCTGCATGTAGCTTGTAATTTGTGTGCTTGTCATCGTGGTATTTTTGGAGTTGTTGGTTCTTTGTTGCATTTCAGATATAGTTCCTTTTTTATATGTGGTTAGATTAAGTTAATTATCTTTATGTGTAACAAGGTTGTGTACAAAAAAATAAGACCTATAATTGTAGGAAGCATTGGTGGATGTGGATGTCGATTATATAAGTTCATTTTTTAGTTATAGCTTTTTATGCAATTGTATAAAGTGAAAGTTTACTATTGTCCGACTCTTCATATGTCTCAGTAATCCACACGCCAGTAATAGTGCCAGGAGTTGTGCAAATGATAAGACCCTTAATTGAAGGAAGAATGGGTGGATGTGGGTTAGGAGTAGGTGGGTTGAAAAGCATAATTTCCAAGCATTCATCATCGTGGTCCCCATCAAGGGTGAAGGTATGCTACTATGGAGTGCCGACTGTGTTGCGAATGTCACAGATGGCAAGGGATCCAGGAAGGCAGTTTTTTGGGTGTGCTAATTTCAGAACCAAGCAGGAGTGCCATTTCTTTGAATGGTTTGAAGAACCAACATGTCGTAATTGTGTTAAGAATGAGAAATTGTTGAAATTATTAGTGGTTTTGGTTATTGTAATTGTTATAACATTTGGGATAATCATGAGGGAAATGTTTAAGTATCTTTGACTTGTATTTTGATGGTAAGCAAGCTATTACGCATTACGAAGTTGTAAGTCCATATTGTGGACATATAAATTTGTTAAAGTGTGGAGGTGTAAAACTTTGTTCTATAATATTTAGACTTGTATTTATGTACTATGTGTTAAATTCTATGGTGATATGGTACACCTCTCCGTAACGCCCCGTCTGCAGCCGGTTAATTAACATTCATATGATAGTAAGCGCAGCATGCTCAACTTAATTAATACGGAAGCTAACTGAATAAATTTTCTCTTTTTCCTTATGTATTGCAAACTTTTTCACTTCCATAACCAAAATAAAACGGACAGCATTTCGTCTGTATTTTGGACAACTGGGGACATTTTCCACCATGATAATTTTAACCTGATTAACAGTTTAATATAATCCAGACATAGACCATATTACCCAGCCATCCATGTCATAGGCTATCCATACATAAAAGGTCTCAAAATAATATCCATATAGTTACTTATATGATTACATCAACCAACCAAAAGAGATGTAATCAAATAAGTAACCTAGACATATACAGACATAACTAACAAAATAGATAAACTATCAACATGGCATAGACATCTCCTATGCTCTCAAAATAATGACATGGCATATAGATACATATCAAAAATAAAACCATGCCAATTACGTATCAGCATAACAAGCTAATCCTGACTATCAGGTCAGGTAATATCTCTCGTCTGGCTTCTTGCCACGCTATGTCTCAGCACCATCAGCTCCTGTACTTGAAATGCTAATCCCCATAACGCGGGGTGAGATAATATAATTACCTCAGTAAGCTAGGGACCCTTGGAGGGCTCCTCCACCCCTAAGCTCACTTCTGGTATACACACAGTATAAAAATTCATGCATGCATCAGAATATGTATGACAATACAGTGTGCAATAATGTAATCCTACTGGCCAGAGAATATAACAAGTATGCATTACGCAAGGAAACACCGTCTTGCAACATACCGTATGAGGAAACATCGTCTCATACTACGCATAAGGAAACACCATCTTATGCCTCACACAAGGAAACACCATCTTGTGTGGCACACAAACATACATACATATACATGCAACATATAACAATTTATTTTCAACATACCATATCAAACTATCTCCCTCCCTCGGAGTCTGGTAGAACAAACAGAGGATTAACCTTAAGGACCGAAAGCTTACCTGGAATAGCTCTTTTTCTAGCCTCTTCCAAGTCAAAGGTCCATAGCCAAAAAAATGCTCAACAAATGACCAACACACCTATCCATGGTGAATTTATCACAATTAAACATATATATATTTCATGTCAGTTTCATATCAAATCACTGTTTGATACTTACCTCAGTCTCAAGTATTCAAGAGCCTTGCTCAATGTCCATGCTCTTGCTTCACAAGTCCACTTGGTCTCACACTATAACCAATGAACACATTTACATTGTTATCCATCATCAATTCATTTATACGGTACTGTTCATCTCTACAGTACTATCCACGTATACGACATTATTCATATATACAACACTATTCAAAAATACGGTATCTTTAATTTTTTCGAATATATTTTCACCGTTAAATCCCCATTTAAACATTTTTCTCAACATGAGCTAAGCCTCAATCAAGTTCTAACATGCTCATTCAAGCCAAATTTTCAAAATGAAAACCAAAATTAAATCTTCATAAAAACATGCAAAGGAAAGGAATTTCTTACCACAATGCACTCTAGAACAAAGGAGAGATGAGTTTCTAAACTCCCATGGTTTCAAGCTCCATCAAAACCCCCATTTTCCATGAAATTTGAAATCTTAGAGGAATAAAATCTCTCTCTACAGTGAACCCCACATGAAAATATGGGTACCAATGTGTTCCTCTCGAAATTCTTCACAAGTTTGGCTTTGGAGGTCTCTAGCTCAAGTTATGAATTTTGGAAGATTTTAAATCAAAATCTCCTTTCTTTCAATTTTGTTCTCTGTTGACAAAATAAAGGTGGAAGACAAGGGAATAGTAAGGCTTTTGAACATTTAAGTGAGCTCACTAACCAAGTGGGTATAAACTTCTCTATTCCGTTCACTTAACTCTCTTTCAAACTTGACATATTGGTTCACAATGTTTTTATGGTAATATTTACCATTTTAATTTTCACTTTCAGATACCTTTGTCCACCCATATTTTTACCCCTTAACTGTCATTTTAACTCATTTTTCACCAAAGGTGATTTTAATGAGTACAATGACTTGAAGCAAGAGTCGATGTCAATTGACCAATATTTTGCCAAGTTCAATGAATTGGTGAAGTATGCTAATTATGGGAGAACCTTACCTACTCCGGCTGAGATGACCTCCAAGTTTCAATGGGGTCTAAATGAGAAAATGTCTCGAAAGATATCTAATTGTGATATCCGTGAGTTTAGCAAGTTTGTGAACCAATGCTGGAAAGTAGAAGAAGTTTATAGTGTGACTAATGCCAAGAAGTCTTCTGACACACAAGCGTCAGGTGCTAGTAGAGCAACTGGCTCTACTTCAGAAAAGAATAAGAAAATGGATGACAAGAATGGAAAGAAGAAATTACAAGCGAAGCAATCCGATGATAAGTTTAAGAGAAAAGGCAACCAAAGAGAGACGGTTGTGAGAGAATTTCCCTTGTCTAAAAGTGACACCTGCGGGAAGACACATAGAGGCACATATTGGTACGAAACAAAGTCGTGCTTCAAATGTGGCCAACTGGGTCACTTTTCTAATGTATGTCCAACTAGGAATGATCGAATTTCAAATGTATATGCAATTGGGGGATCTCAAGCAGGAGGTCAAGATTATACCTTAGAGCTGCATGATGGCAAGGAAACTCTCAGGAAAGTTGAAGGTATGATTTGAAAATCTCTTTAGAGTAAATTGTTCACCAAGTATGGCGATGATAGACATGTTGTTGCATAAGTTTAAATGCATGCATGTAAGAGAGGTGTTATTGATGATGTATGCAATGTCTGTAAGAGTGAACATTGTGTTGAATTGACAGATTTGACGTTAGTCTGATCAAGTGGAGCATAGGCTCTATAACCACAAGAATTAAATTTAGCAAAAGAATTAATAAAATGAAAAGCTAGAGTTGTGGATCAAACGGTGAACCTCTAGGTTTAGCTCATGGCTAGAAACTATTAGGAGGTGAAGGTATAACAAAGAAAAGTAATGTGATAACATGCATAGTTATGCCTGATTGTATGTTAATGTATTGAGGCAATGAATAAAATACTATTGCATGATGATGTGAAACTAATTATTCATGTGAACTTATGTTGCATGAATTTGTATCTACGATGGATGCGAAGTACTAGTGAAGAAATTCTCTAAACAGGAGAATAAGTTGTTACAGGGCTTTCTTAATGGAATAATTCCTAAGAGTAGTGACTCTTGGAAGCACCCGGATTAATTTTTTTTTAAAAAGGAATGATTCCCTAAGAGTAACTCATGAAGTGAGAGGGAAGATGATATGGTTAGTGAAAGGGCTTGTAATACACCAGAAAAATAATAGTAATTTATAATAATAATAAATTAATAATAATAATAATAAACTATAAATTAGTAGTAATAATATATATATATATATATTATGGTGATAGATAACAAAGTATCATATTAATTTTACCTTTGATAAAATTATTTTGTGCGATATGAGTGCTATTGAAAATTTATTTTGTTACTTTGTAATACTTCAAATTATTAATAATAAAATAATATATATATATATATTAGATGATAAATTTATTTTACCTTTTTCAGTTTTTCTGATGTCTTCGACTCCTTTTTGCTCATCGTCTCGTCTCCTCCTTCTCTGTGTTTCGTCTCCTCCTTCTCCTTCTCCTTCTCTGTGTTTACACGTTTCGGTTTCATCCCAAACAAATTTTTTTTCTGACCCGGCGAGTCACCGGTTATAGTAAAACTGGCTGGTTCACTCCGATTCGCACCGGGTCACGCCGAGTCAGTTACATCTCCGATCTGTTACTCTACCCGGACTGGTCACATGACCGGTTTACCGGTTTTCGGTTCGAACCGGCCGACCCGGTCTGGTTTTTGTAACACTGATAAATAAAGGCCTAGCTTAACCAAACCAATTCACTCTTCAACATTTCTCCTCTACTACTCTCTCTCTTCTCACTCCAAAAAGTTTATTTTAATTATTTTCAATTTTTATATTTTTCTGATTATCAACTGGTTCTCTGCCCCAAATTATTCCCTTTAGAAGTTAGCGAAAACGGAGACCAGGTAATCCTAATCCGTAGGTATTTTTAGATTATATTTTATGTGAAATTTGGTATACGTATTGCTCTAGGTGAATGTAAGACAATTTTATATTAAATTTGTTAAATGTAATCTTAATCCTTAGGAAATTTTAGGATGTTTTCATATATTATATATAACCCTTAGGGTATTTAAATTAAATTATTTTAATCTCTAGAAATTAATTGGATTAATTATTGGATTTTGGCTTTACTCTAATAGATGTGAATATTTGAATTATGATATGATGATTGGATTTGGATTTTACTCTTTGAATTCTGATTTCGAAAATTATGATATAATGATTGGATTTGGGTTTTACTCTGTTATATGTTGAATATGAAAATTATGATATTATTGGATAATGGATTTGAAAATTATGATGGATTTGAAAATTATGATATTCTTGGATAATGGATTTGAAAATTATGATGGATTTGAAAATTATGATATTCTTGAAAAATTGAATTTGGAAATTATACTCTTGATTAAATTGATGTGGAAATCATGAAAACTATTTGAAAAATATGAGAATCGTGACAAGATTGAATTAATTGTGTGTGATTGTAATAAATTAATAGTGGGGGGGGATAGCTTTGAGGTGGTACCTCCCAAAGTGATGAACACAACTTTGGGGCTTTATGCCTCCGATGTTAAACTGATGTGAAAAAGATTGTATTCGTTCTTCCCAAAGTGGTGTCTGGCAGGGTTTCCCAGGATACTAGTAGCAACTTTGGGAAGATGTGTGCACCCTAGGAAGATGTGAATTGATTATGGCCAATGTGATTTGTTTGTGACTGGCAGGATTTCCCGGGTCACAAAGTAGACTGGCAGGGTTTTCTGGGTCTACCATGGTTCTCTTCCCACTTAAATAATTTAATAATGATAACTGATAAGTCAAAATAGTTTGATTTAAATATTTTTATTTGTTGAAATATTAGATTATTATTTGAATTAAATTTCCATTTGATTTTATTCTATTTTATCTTATTTCCTTATATTTTATTTTATAATTGTATTTGAATTTATTTATTTTGATTAGGATTACCGGCTTTGCTGACCGTTTGTGTTTGTTTGACTGCAATGATTCTTTCAGGGGGAGCAGACTTTCAGTAAAACAAGTTCTAAAGAATCGGGTTAGCAGTGGGCAGTGAGGATGATAAAGCAGGCTTTTCTGGCTAGCTCTAGGATTTAAAGATGTGTTTTTATGAGCTTTTAAATTTTAATTATTTCTTGACTTTAGTTTTAGTTTTGTTTTAATGTAACAAAGTCTAGCCTTGCGTTTGACAATAGTACAAGTGCAGCGGTAACACTTCCCAAATTTGATTATTTTGAACTTCCGCTGTTATTTATAAAATTATTGAATTTATTTATGCTATTATAAATTGTTAGAATTTCGGGTGTTACAGGGCTAATGTACCATTGAATGATAAATCATCAGTGAAAGGACTGGTGTGTAATGTCAGTGAAAGGACTGGTATGTGAAATCAATGAAAGGACTAAGGACTGGTGTCCAGTGTCAGTGAAAGGACTGATATATAAAATCAGTGAAAGGACTGGTGTGCGTGCCAGTGAAAGGATTGGTGCATGATATTAGTGAAAGGACTAATATCTAAGTAAAAGTTTAGGTAATGATTGTATTATCAGTGGAAGGACTGATAGGGTCATCGGTGAAAGGACTGATGGTCCATCACGGATGTAGTTGGTATTATCAGTGGAAGGAGTGATGCACTGATGTTTCAGTGGAATGGTATCATCAGCGAGAAAACTGATGTACAATTAAATAGGAAAGGGTATTATCAGTGAGAAGACTGATGTACTAAAGCACATGTAGACAGTAATATTAGAAAAATGACTAATATTAGATTGAGAACTTAGAAAGGGTTCAAAGTCGTAGTGAAGGGCTAATTCATGAAATGGAAAATTTTGTGAGATTGATTGTAAACACCTTTGTAATGGTTGAACATGAGAAAACTGAAAGGAAAAAAACTTGGAGTCGATAGACAGGTGAGATAAGATGTGAGGGGTTATTGAGAAAAAATTGTGTAAAGGATTGCGTGTCTAGCGAAAGGGTTAGCACACAATTTGGGAATTGGTGACAATTTTACGATCGTCTTAAAGATGAGGAATTTGAAAATAACATCATTATAACTAAATAAGTGTTGATGATGTAAGACCATGATAGTTCGTGGTTCAGTACCAGATAGAAGGATAGAGATCTTGATAGGGTTAAAATAAATAGGCTTGAGGAGATCGAGTATTACCTATAAGCTAAAAGGCTTACACCTTGTGGCAAGGTGTGTATTAGTGTAAAGATAAAACCATTTCAATGGTCAAGGTGCAATAGGAAGGTAAAACGCCTAAAAAAAGCCGCTTAGGAGCGGGAGGACGAGTTTCTCCGACTGTGTCTTGAATGCAGGGACATGTACATTCCTGATTTTGCAGACAAAATCTCTAAAAAGTAGGGTGAATATAATATCCCTAATCCAATTATTTAATAAATTGCATGTGATTAAATAATTAATCATGCATTATTGGGTTAAGTTAGGTAAAATACCTGATTAAAAGGATTAAGGCCCATTTTGAGTCAAAAAAAGTGCAGTTAGTAAGAATTAAGGAGTAAAAATGGGTATAGGCAAAAGTACCCAAAATATAAAGGTAAAAGTAAAAATATCCCTAGAAAAATATTTCGGACCTTTGGGTAAAGTTTGGAAGTGAATGGAGTTGACTAGATAGATAAACTTTTACCCAGTTAAAATGACCGTACTAAGTTAAGTAGCAAAACATGAAAAAAGACCCCCCAATTTCCCTTCTTCTTCGTCGACCAAATCTAAGAGGGAGGAGGAGAGAACAAATTTTGAAGCTCAAACCCTAGCTTCTCTAATTCTTAACCAAATCCATTTGTTCCAAAGCCAAAAACGTAGAGAATCTTCTCCTCATTTCAAATCCTAGCTTAGTTGTGAGTGGGAAGCATTGTGGAGTGAGATAACTCCCTCCAAAGATTTCGACCCACTTGGTGATTTGAGAAGTTTGATGGCATTTTCTTCCATGGGAGCTTAGGATAACATCATTCCTTGGTTGGGTGATGCTTTGGGTAAGTTTTCACTCCTCAAACCTTATTTCCATGGAGGTTGCATGAGGTTGAAGATGATGAATAGTAATTTTGTGGGCTTTATAAGTTTGAGTAAGATTGAGGCTAAATTCCTTTGGAAATGTTGTTAGGAATGATAAATAAATGGTAGAAATGAGTTTAGATTGTCATGTTAGTATACTTTGATATTTGAAGAAATCTATGCTTGAAATTAAGGATTTTCTTGCATTGAAAACGATGGTTTGGTTGGATGATTGATTTGTCCATGTGATTGCTAGGATTGAGACAAGTGGACTATCCTTGAGTGACCAACCATTGGAGGGAACCATGGAGCTTGAGTAGCTCATTTGGATTGGTAAGTTCATGCCTTAATTGTGGTGTGAATTTGATTGTACAGTTTTTGAATATGTTGTATGTATGTTAAATTGATGGATTTCACACTCTTGAATAGGGTGTATTGGTGATTGAGAGAAATTACCAAGTATCATACCAAGAAAGGTTGGTGTGCATAAATGAGCTAGAGGAAAGCTTGATTGTGGAACTTGGTGAAGGACAAAGGTAGATTGGAAACAACAAAGGTAAACCTTTGGATCTTGGAGGTTAATCCCTCTTGTTGTTCCACCATTGCTTTTATGGAAGTAATGGTTAATGAATGGATGATTGAGTGGTAATGTTAGTATTATGGTATGTTTGCATTCATATAGTATTGTTGTGTCATTGGAGAAAGGGCCAATGGACAAGCACTAGGGGCTAGGTTGTATGCTTAGTGGAAAGGACTAAGATGCAACTGAAGCGTGTATGATGATTTGATTGTTTAATTCGGTGGCCATTTGAATGCATGAGTATGTTGCGATTAAATTATTACTGTTATTGCCTCTGGATATATGATGTAGTTCATGCCATGTGGATACTAACCCTTCATGTAGGAAGTGAACTCTGGGGTTGGAGGAGCTCTCTAAGAACTCTGGGTTTATTGAGTTTTATCTCACCCCGTTTGGGGAATGCTATTTCAGGTGCTAGCATGGATGATGCGGGACGAGGGAAAAGGCCTGAGTAGATGTTACATGATAACTTGTCATTTTGGGATTGTATATCATCTAGGATTGTTAGACGTATATGTCATTTCCCTCATCATATGTTTGTTTATTTTGAGGTCATATGATGTAATTTTGGAGGACTTAGTGCATGATCGTTGTAGTAGTAATTGGCATGTTGTGTATGTCTAATTGCCTTGATCATGTTTATTTTGGTAGCTAAGTCTTTTGGCATGTATATGAGATTTGGAGAACATTGATGTAATTGAACTTCAATACATTGATGAATATGAAGTTATGTTTATTGTTTTGATTTGTATGATGAATTGGTAAAGTGTTTATGGGATGTAGGTGCCATATGGTGTGTGACCATGGTTGGCCTTTCCTTGTCAATTAGGTGTTATGACCTTTGAAGAATGAAAGGGGAATGAGATTTCCCCAAGAAAATCACCAAAAACAGGGGAGACTAAGTCTGCCCCAGGTGTTGGGCGCTCAAGCGCTGATTTGGGCGCTCAAACGCGCTATATGCGTGAAATAAAATGAAATTGACTGCCTCTTGGCGCTCAAGCTCTGATTTGGGCGCTCAAGCACTGAATTGGGCGCTCAAGCGTGCTAGTGCGCACCCAAGCGAATCCCGTTGAAAAACCTGACGATGGCAAAATTGGCTGTCTTTGGGCGCTCGAGCGCCCAGTTGAGCGCTCGGGCGCGCATCCCGAAAACTACATGGCCATAGTTTAGTAAAATGGTCATAACTTGAGCTACAGACCTCCGATTTGAGCGCGGTTTGAACCCACGCGAAGTTATCGGAAAGATCTATAACATAATGGGAGATGAGAACTATGAAGAAAGTATAGAATTTCCAATTTACTAAAAAGAGCAGATAGTTTAGTATTGACCTTAAGCAAAATAAGAGTATGATGTTAAGCTTAAGTTTCATTTATTCCGCAACATCATTCAGTTATAGTCACGGGATTAGTTATTTGAAATTCGGGTTATTCAAAAAGGAAAATAAGTAAGTTTATAAAGAAAAAGAAAATTCTATCCAAATTTTTAATTGAACCAATGTGATTGTAACTGTGCTTAATATCATAAAGCAATGATAACAAACCGGTTCTAGAACGGAGTGTTACAGCTTTCCCGGAACCACTGATGAAAAGTTTGAGTTATCATGTTGTTGGGCAGAGCCTTCAATCTTATGTGCCTCATTTTCTATCTTCTTCACAAGGCATTATACCTACACAGAGCTGGAACAACTACATGGTTAGTTCTGGCAGTTGAGCCTCCTGTGGATATATGCATTTGCTGTATTCTTTGGTCTTTATTTTTTCCTTCTTCCCAGTAGTTATCCTGTCATGCCATATGATGCTGACCAGTACTATTTCTCAGCATGAATGATTGCAAGGGCTATACGAGTGGGTTAATTGTTAGTAAAAATAAAATGAAGTGGAGTGCAGTATTGTATACTTTCTTGTGCCTTCTTTCCAAACCATACATGCAAGTTTTGGATTGGTGCATGCAGCATTAGCCAGTAGCTATTTACTTGGAAGTACATTGAATTTTGCTGTCCTATATAGCTAGCTAAGTAAATGCATAAAGATTAGTAAATATTGTTACCATCTTTCACTACCAGATGTCTTAGATACTGCAGGCAACTTTAATAAAGGACGTGATTTGTGTATAACAATATTGTTTTCCTTAGTCCTTCAGCTCCCCATGTATTTTATTTTATTAATTGCCAAGTACATTTGTTGTTCCTGAGATGAAAGAATTGAAGCCAGGTTCATCTATGATCCAGTTGACAAAGCTATAGGTGAGAGTTGTGCAGAAACAGAGTCTGAGCCACGTGATGATAATTCAAATGAAGATGATATGGGTAATGACCTGTCACCTGAAGAGATGAAAGTGGCTGAAATAGCAGTTGTGGTCGTGTATGATACGCTATCAGTCATAAAAGAACTCGTTCGCTCCATCACATGCATGCTTAGGCTGGAAAAACCAAATGACAACAACAGTTTTGTAAATTCGCTAGAGAAATTGTTGCAGCTGTGTCAAGAGATTGGTCCACAGATTGATAAGATTGTACATCTAGTGCTGCTGATATAGAAGCCAAAGTGGAAAATATTACATTAGCCAATAAGTAGACTCTTATATGTGTACTTTTTTTATGTGCAATGAGGTTTATGTGTAGAATTTTATCTGAGAAATCTATGGAATGTGCAAGTTAGGTCAAACATGCAAATTTTATCATCCAGTTTTGGCTATCCCTCAGAACAATGGCCTGACCTCGCCTACTCTATCTGTTGTTGATACATCTCTCATTGGTAATCCAAGAGTGTTGTCAACTATCCATCCATCCGAGACATCTCCATCTAAATTATAAGGTGAAAAGCTGCAGCACTGTGATACAAAAGCTACAAAAGCTGCTACTGAAGAGTCATCCAAAGAAGTTGATACCACATCAAATACCTTATCAGCCTCCTCAGAGTCTTTACATGACTAAACTTGTAATGCCTGGCCGCTTCAAGAATCAATGACTATCCCCACATACTAACACGAGACTTTTCAGTGTGTTTTTTCCTCACTCGCACACTTTCCCGGAAAACTTCCCAGGAGGTCACCCATCCCAGAATTGCTCCAAGTCAAGCACGCTTAACTATGGAGTTCTTCCGTTCTGGGCTACCGAAAAGTAGATTCATCTTGTTAGTATAGGTAGTACCAATTAATTCTTATAAGCTATCTCAAACTGTGCAGTCTCACATCTACACAGTCTTTGGAATCTCTCTCTTTCGGGTGTGGATTCAATTCATGCATGCATGTAATCCCCCGCTGGAAGCCTGTCAGGAGCCGCTCCTTATCCATGCCCTTTCGCACCGACGATCACTCCCCGCCTTCGTCAGCGCCTGGGATGTTACAAAACTAATTGGAGTATGATTTTTGTATGGGATATTGTTTTCCCACTGATTGGAGTATGATCTTTGACCTTCGATCTTTTTTATTTTTTCCTTTTTCTCTGTCTTAGGACGAGTTTGGTACACACTTTAAAAATGCAAGTAATACAGTTCATATAAAGTACCCCCCACCCCCAAATTTTTAAGGGGGTGTCAAACTCTCTATGGTGATCTTTTTTTCTTGAAACAAAACTTAATATAGTGATCTTAAATACTTTCATTTTGTGATGATGTCCACTTGAAATTATAAGAACTGACAGGATTCTTAAATCTTGATTTCTCTTGTTTAAGAAGTTTTGGCCAGTTGAGCCTAAAGAGAGCTATTTTGAAGGGAATGGTGGCTACGTGGAGTTTGTAATGCCAAATGATGTCAGGTAGTTTGCAACAGGGTTCACTAACAAAAATTTGGAGAGAGAAGAACTTAAAAAAATAATTATATGATGATGTCTTACATCTGCTACAGAAATCAAATTTACAATCACAATGGTTGTATTAGTCATGAATCAAACACCTGTGATTTGAATCCTCATAACAATTAGCAATCTATAAATTTCTATAGTTCCAAATCTACTTATACCTCTTGTACATACAATATAACTGTACAAGCCTTGCATTAGAAAAACAACTCATATAAACCACATGTTATCCTAGATAGCAGCCACACATGAATAGGCATCATGAGAAAGGTGATTCCTTAATAGCAACCATTATCCATCTCAGACTAATGAAATCAAAGACAGCATCCTTATGAATCAAACCATGGTCACTCATCATTTCCTTCTATTGTATTTGTTTCACCAGTTGAGCCTATACCCACTTTAGATATGGTAGAGTCATGTTCCTTATCAAAGATGGATGTTCAATGACAAATGCTTTGCACTCATCTTGATCGATACTATAAACTCCTTCTTTATCAGCATCACCAAAAACTCTACGGAAGAAGCTATTATCAGTACCAGAAATAAGGGACACTATTTTCAATGGAGTTCTGAAAGCAACACTATAAAATTTTGTGAACCTTATCCACAATGGTTTCAACAATATCATCTGCAAGTACCAGAAATGACTCGTGCAAAGGTGCAACTACTATCTCCTTCAACTGCATATAAACCATTAGTGTA
The DNA here is from genome assembly GCF_033153095.1 of Gastrolobium bilobum. Taxonomy (NCBI): domain Eukaryota; kingdom Viridiplantae; phylum Streptophyta; class Magnoliopsida; order Fabales; family Fabaceae; genus Gastrolobium; species Gastrolobium bilobum. Next base: position 200,472 of record NW_026896900.1, read on the forward strand.
AAGCAAGGAAAGTAAGACTTATATAAAAAAAATATAATGATCGAGCATATACACGCGTAAGAAAGGAAGAACCAAAAACCCATATTAATAGCTAAAGATATTCATGTGAGCTTATTTTAAATGTAGAAACAAGAACAGATTAACATTTAAATAACTAATACATATATTTCTCACAGATAGACTGCATAATAATTCAGTCTCCAAGAACCTGAACGAGATTAAGCAATTCTAAATTACCAAAAAAGGTCAGATTAACACACCCTGTCTGCGAACAGATTACTCATGTTCTTGTTCCTGAAGAGTGCCACATGAAATTCTTCCTGCATGTACATATGATGATGTAAAAGGTTAATTATCTATTAGAGATTGCTGAATCAAACTGATAGTAATCTGAAACGACACCTCACCTCCCTGATAGACCATCTTTAATAACTGAATTGCTCAACTTGATATACAGCTCATATAAGGCCTCTACCTCACTCAGTGTAACAGTAAAGAAGTACAAGTTATAAACTGAAACACATAAACCAACTATGTCAAATCATATTAAATCATATAAAAAATATGTCATGTAAAAAAGGAAATTAGGAATAGCTTACCTTAACCCTCCTTACAGACTAATGTAAAGACTACAATATATTAACTGAAACACATAAACCAACCATGTCAATTCACAATAATAAATCATGTCATTTCACAATAAGCTATCACATAACATTGATGATAAGAAGATATTAACATTGATTGGCAGCCATATGGCAGATAACACAACAATTTACATACGAAAAAGGAACCAGCCACACATGAATAGGCATATACGCTCCACATTAGCAGCCAACCCGAGTTCTAATATTTAACACCATGGTGGTTACAATTCCCAAAAAGTTACCACCCATGACACACAAAGTAGGATACAAACAATATAGCTATCTATCCAGAGCACAACCAAAATGAGTGATTTGTGTCAATCACTGATGATTAGCCAACAACCCAGCCACCAAGCATTTTCTGGCCGTTTTATTGCATTGCATGAAGACATCGGTCAGGTTGCTATCTGATGAGACTGGATCAGAGAATTTAAGAAATTAAAGAGACAAACACCTTTTTAGGCCCAGATAACTGGATTTTCTGTATTAATATGAAAAAGGAAATACAATACTACAGTCTCAGCTATTACAGTAAAGAAATGCACAAAGATAAATGACTACTACTATGATCAGAATGACCAACTACCCTACACACAGAGATACAAGTTCAGTACAATTGAAGCGGTACTAATTCTCTCCCAATCCCAAGTCCTAGTCCTTTTCTGCCCCATGCCCACACTCCTCACCATCATTTATTCCCTCTAACTGACTAGCCACGTCAGCCAATCCTCCTTCTCTCTTCTAACAACCTATTCTTCTAGAATATCCTGATTAACAGAATTATCATTCTCCAATAATCCCCTGTATCGCCTCCTAGCATACACCTTCGTAGGAATCCTATCAATACTCCTCCCCATGACTCTCACCTTGTCCTCAAGGTGGAAAGCAGGAAACTGAGAGTAGATAACAGCTGAATCTTCCCAGGAATTTTCAAAGTCTGGAAGGTTCTTCCACTTGATAAGGACTTCAGTAGCACCTAAGGAATTCTTACGCCACTGGAGAACAGCTTCCGTCTCAACAAACAGCTCCCATTCTTCTGTTAATAAAGAAGGTAGCTGTTGGACATTTGCAGTAGGAGAGACAACTTTTTTCAAAAGAGACACATGAAAAACATTATGAACACGGCTATCAGAGGGGAGATCTAAACGATAAGCTGCACTTCTAATTCTCGACAACACCTGATAAGGCCCATAAAAACGAGGACTGAGTTTCTCGTTAATCTTCTTGGCAAGGGAGCAAAGACTATATGGCTGTAATTTCAAGTATACTATATCCCCAACCTCAAATTCCACATCCCTTCATTTTTGATCAGCCTGTGATTTCATACGGTTTTGTGCTACCAAAAGTTGATGCTGCAGTTCCTGTAAAATTACATCACGATCTTGTAATAACCGAATAATGTCATCCATTGGAGAAACAGCGAAACCAGAACGGAGCAAGATTGGGGGGTCACACCCATATAATGCATGAAAGGGAGTGGTGCCAGTGGAGCTTTTGTAAGAGGTGTTATACCAAAACTCAGCCCAATGCAACCACGAAGGTCAAGTTTTAGGCTTTGGGCTACAAAAATAGTGAAGATAATTCTCCAAACAGCGGTTGACAACCTCCGTTTGACCGTTGGACTGTGGATGATAAGCCGTGCTATATCTCAACTTAGTACCAGAGCATCGAAAAAGTTCAGACCAAAATGAGCTAAGAAAAACTCTATCTCGATCACTAACAATGGAAGAAGGAAAACTGTGTAAACGAACAACCTCCTTAATAAAAAGTAAAGCTACCTCATTTGCTGTGAATGGATGTGCCAGAGCAATGAAGTGTGCATACTTGGACAGCCTATCTACCACCACAAATATAGTGTCCACCCTATGAGCCTTAGGAAGCCCTCCCACAAAGTCCATAGAAATGTCAGTCCAGACTTAAGAGGGAATTGGTAGGGGTTGTAGAAGACCAGCCGGAGATAGATTTTGAGCTTTACTTTGCTGACACACGGAACAAGTTGCCACATATTGTTGAATTTGTTTGCGCATGCCTTCCTTCCCAATACATGACACCGACTATCCTTTTAAACTTTCGCAAGGAACCGGAATGACCCGCAATACATGAATCATGAAATTCAGTGAGCACCAAGGGAATGAACTATGAATGTTTAGCCAAAACCATCTTGCCTTTGTAAAAAAGACGCCTCCCTTGCAAACTGAATTCTGAATGAGATAATGGATCCACAATCAAATCTTGTATAATGCGCTGCATCTGCTTATCTTGATGTAATTCTGCTTCAACCTCTTCAAACCTGTTAGAATCCACACAAGACAAAGAGAAAAATTGCAGATTTCTAGACAAAGCATCAGCCACTACATTTTCTTTACCCGGCTGATAGTGAATTTCAAAATCATAGCCCAGAAGCTTTGAGATCCATTTTTGTTGTTCCTCCCCCAATATGGTTTGGTCTGTGAGAAACTTGAGACTTTTTTGATCGGTTTTAATTAAAAAATGATTGCCCAGAAGATAGGGACGCCATTTCTGAACTGCATATACAATCGCCATGAGTTCTTTCTCGTAAATTGATTTTTTTTGTGCTCTTGGAGAAAAATCTTAGCTAAGATAACTAATTGGTCTGCCTCATGCATAAGAACAACACCAATTCCACGCCCATAAGCATCAGTAACCACTACAAATTGTTTAGAGAAATTTGGGAGTGTCAAAACCGGAACAGAACACAGCCATTTTAAGTTGATCAAAGGCCTTCTGAGCTTCTGAATTCCACTTAAAGTTGTCTTTCTTCAAAAGATCAGTTAAGGGTTTGGCTATTTTTCCATAGCCTTGCACAAACTTCCTATAGTAAACGGTGAGACCCAGAAAACCCCTTAGACTTTTAACATCCTTTGGTTCAGGCCACTTTGACATAGCTGCAATTTTCTTTGGGTCAGCTCTCACACCATCAGAGGCAATAATATGACCAAGATACTCAATCTGTCTATAATAGCCCTAGCCTACTTAATTAGTAAATTACATGTGATTAAATAATTCAACGTGCATCAGTGAGTAAAATTAAGTATAGGGTCTAATTAAGTGAGTTGGGGTCACTTTTGAGGTAAAAAGTGTACTCAGTAAAAATTAAGGGGTATAAATGGGTGTAGGCAAAAGTATCCAAAATATAAAAATGGAAGTGGAAATATTCCTAGAAAAATATTCCAGACCTTTGGGTAAAATTTCGTGGTGAATGGAGTTGAATAGATAGATGAACTAATACCCACATAAAGCCACTTAACATAAGTTAAGTGACTCAAAGCAAAAGAAACCCATTTATTTCCCCCCAATGTCCGTCGAGCAAACAAGAAGAAAAAAGAGAGGAGAGCAAACCTTGATGCCCCAAACCCTTGATCCTCCAATCCTTAACCTATTTGAGTGATTCAAAAGCCTAAACCACTTAGAATCATCCTCTCATCCTTAATCCAAGCTTGGTTTGTTGTGGGGAGCTTTGTGGTGTGGGATTTTTCTTCCCAAAGATTCATCCCTTTGAAGGTTGAAGGGGGTTTGGGAGTATTTCACTTCTTGGAATCTTTAGAAACCATCACTCCTTGATTGTGCATCCATTTGTGGTAAGATTCTACTCCTTGAACTATATTTTCATGGAGAATGTATGATTGGGGAAGATGATGAATAGTGTTTAGGGTTTTATGATAATGTGAGTAGATTGGCTATGTTCTAGGAGGATTGAGACTTAGTGTATGTTGTGAAAAATGCTAGGAATGACATTTAATCGGTGAAAATAAGCTTAGATAGTCAATTGATTATACTTTGAAAATTGTAAGATTATATACTTGATTTTGGACTTTCTTGCATTATTAATCAATGGTTTGGTTTGGTTGGATATTGATTGTGTCCATGTTATGTCTAGGATTGAGGCAATTGGACCAACCTTGAGTGACCAACCATTGGAGGAAGTTATGGAACTTGATTAGCTCATTGGAATAGGTAAGCTCATGCTAATTGATGGTGTAGAGTTGTTGTTGTGTTGATGAATATATAAATATTCATTTGCTTGTATGATTGATTGTCTGACACCTTGGTGTAGCTGAGTTTTGCAAATTGTAGCTTGAATTCGAAGTTGACTGATTGTAGAACTTATTGGTGAAGAACAAAGGTAGAACTGAAGCTTTGAGGTAAGCCTTCGGACCTTGGGTGTAAATCCCTTTATTGTTCCACCAGGCCCTGAATGGGTAGTGGTTGTTGATAGTATATGTAAATGCAATAAGTAGTTTAATGCTTTGTTATACGTATGTGTATGCTATGGGTGTGGCATAGGATGGTGTTTCTCTATGTTGGTATGTTGCATGACGATGCGTAAATCATACTTGGTAGATTCTCTGATCAGTAGGACTATTTGCATCTGAGTATCCTCAGGACAGCAAGAGCTCGAGGGATGTCTCCTGGAGATGTTTTTACACACTGCATGGATATGTATTTACTGTATTATTTACTGTTATTGCTATTATACTGTGATGTGAACTATGGGGTGGAGAGATGCTCCAAGGACCCCTGGTTTGCTGTGATATATTCGTATATCTCACCCCGTGTTGTGGGGACCCTCTTTCAGGTGCAGATGCTACAGGAGCCTCTAGTGACAAGTGGTCGTATTTGGATTAGATGGTCATATGCTGATAGCCTGTCATTTTGGATTGCATCTTATCTAGGATAGTAGATGTATATGTCATTTACATTGTCACATGTATATGTATATTTTGAGAACACATGATGTATTTTGGGGGACTTAGTGCATGATCATTGAAGTGGTGAATGCCTTGTTGTAAATGGCTTATAGCTTTGATCATGTTCTTTTTGTAGCTAAGTCCTTTGGCATGTATATGAAATTTGTAAGAACAACGATGTAATTGAGACCTTGATGAATTGATGAATGTGTAGATATGTTTATCATTTTGATTAGTATGATGAATTGGTAAAGTGTTTATGGAATGGAGGTGCCATATGGGGTGTGACCATGATTGGCCTTTTATTGACAATTAGGTGTTATGACCCTTGAAGAATGAAAGGGGAAGGAAGTTTTCCCAAGAAATTCACCAAAAAAACAGGGGAGACCAAGTCTGCCCCAGGTGTAGGGCGCTCAAGCGCTGGTTTGGGCGCTCAAGCGCGCTATATGCGAGAAAATGAGTGAAAGTCTTGGCGCTCAAGCGCTGGTTTGGGCGCTCAAGTGCGTTATATGCGTGAAAATGAGTGAAAGTCCCTGCCTTTTGGCGCTCAAGCGCTGGTTTGGGCGCTCAAGCGCGCTATATGCGTGAAAATGAGTGAAAGTCCCTGCCTCAAGTCCCTGCCTTTTGGGTGCTCAAGTGCTGATTTCGGGCGCTCAAGCGCGAAGACACCTGCCCAAGCGCTCGGAAAGACCTGATGATGACCAAAATTCTTCGTCGTGGGCGCGCGAGCGCCCATTTGAGCGCTCGGGCGCGCATCCCGAGACAATACCAACCTAGTTTCTAAAATAGTCATAACTTGAGCTACAGATATCCGATTTGAGCGCGGTTTGAACCCACGCGAAGCTATCTTAGAGATATATAACATAGTATGAGATGAGAACCATGAAGTAAGTACAGAAATTCCAATTTAATAAAAAGTGAAGAGAGTTTAGTATTGAACTCGAACAAAATAATGATATGATGTTAAGTTTAATTTTGATTATTCCGCAAAGTAATAAGGTTATGGTCACGCAATTGGTTATTTCAAACTCGGCGTTGTTAAAAAGGAAAAACAAGTAAGTTTTAAAAAGGAAAACAAAAAATTTATCCGGGTTTTTAATTGAACTAATGTGATTGTAACTGCGCTTAATATCATAAAGCAATGTTAACAAACCGATTCTAGAACGGAGTGTTACATTTTATGGTATCAGAGCAGTTTCTTAGGGAACCTTGTGGATTATTGTTAAATATGCTTGGTGTTTGATGCTTTATAGTTGTTTTGGTACTCTTTATGATTATTGCATTTGTGATCACTGAGGGTTGTGAAACACAAAGTGTTTGGAAGAGACAGAGGGAAGTATTAAAGACACAAGGTGTCTGAAAGAAAAAGAAATTTTTTTTGTTAAAGACACAAAGTGTCAGGAAGAAAAGGAGGAAGAAAGGTTCAAAGAAAAGAACAAGGAATGAAAAGGAAGAAAGTTGAGGGAATTAGGAAGAAATTGATTAATTACTGTGAATTCCCTCTTATCTGAATCTGATTCATTTGATCTGATCTTACCCTTTCACAGAAATCCTTACCTTTAGTCAAGCCACACACCAAGCCTCATTGCTAATCATACCAAAACCTTTTTGATCTACCTTATGGATCATTGTTACTATGAATAGTGAGAAGATGGGCAAGCCTATGGTAGTTTGAGTGCAGTGAAGAGTGAGTGATAAGTACATCCTTAAACACTAGTGTGCAACAGTGTTAAAATTCTCATAATTTTTGAGAATTTCCTAGTGAGGGGGTGTTGTTGTTTGGAAGTCTCTATATATCATCTTTACTGATCTGTTGAAAAGTCACAAATGATGTTGGGCAAATCATAGGAAATAAGAGATTGCATGGTTATAATTTTGTATCATGAAATGTTGATCTTTTGTTAATTGAAGTCCATCCTCATGAATTTCATCTGTAAAGAATCTCAAGTCCTTCTCTGTTTTAATTCATTGCTGAGGACAGCAATGTTCAAATCTGGGAATTGTGATGAGCCCTTAGTTCATCAGGTTTTTAAGCATGAATTAATATCAATTTGTGTGATTAAATGGATGGAAAAGAGGTTAATGTCCTGGAAATCTCTCAAATACAAGTTCTGAAGCTTATGTTGAAAATTTACATTGTTTTTGTAGGGAAATGAAGCTCAAGAAGCAAAAGAGAGAAGGAAGAAGATTCTGAAGAATGGGAAAATTCTAAGTGTTGGGCGCTAAAACGCCCAGAACTGAGCGTTTTAGCGCCCTGTTGCACAAAAGATGCTGGTGCTGAACATTAAAACGCCCAAAACTGAGCGTTTTAGCGCCCAAGACAGTTAAAAGCAGTTGGGCATCCGTCAAGGTTGAGCGCTAAAACGTCCAGAAATGAGAGTTTTAGCGCCCATGTTAGTTTTCAGTTGTAATTTGTAAATTATAAAAGGACAAGGGGCCTTCACATTCTGATAGATTCCAGATATCAGATCCAATCTATCATATCTCATTCTAACTTTTCCCATCACACTAGGAGAAGGGAGATCAGATCAGGTCTTTCATAGATCTGATCTGACTCCTCATTTTCTCTGAATTTCCAAATTCTTTAGGATTAGTTCTTGTAATAGTTAGTATTTCCTATGTAATTACACTTGGAGATTGAAGACTCAACTATCATGTCAATGGAGTTTGATCTTTCTTCTTTTGTTTGTATTTCAATTATGTCTTAGGAGAGTCCTTTGTAGTCTGATTCAATGGAACTCAAGTTTGAATTTATGAATGGTTAATTAGATGTTTTGTTTATCTATTATGTGATTGTATGAAGTTGTCTTGATTAATTCTTCATGTTGAGGAATAGTGTAGAACATACATGTTTACATTGTTTCTTTATTTTTGACAACTTCATCATCAGTGTTCTAGTAGTCAAGGGATTGATGCTACGATTCTGATGTGATCTTAAGATCTTAGTAATTAATGCATGTATTAAGAAAGGAATCACCAAGGGATTGGGGTTTCTGATTAATGTGTCTATCAGGGTAGTAAGGGATTACATCTTGAGATGATAAGAAAAAGGTTGATCAACATCACATAGTTGATAATTCATAATGGAAATTGGTTCATCTATAAATTCATGTTTGAGGGAAATTGACATCTGACTACTTGTTTACATTATAATTTACATTTTATTTATTTATCAAGTTTTAATTCAATTCAATGTAGTTTCTGGTGACAAGAAATCTATGCAATCTATGAACTTTTGTTTGATTCAACTCAAGTACATATGGTTAGTCAGTGCTTGACACAAATCCTCGTGGGAACGATCTTTACTCATCATTTTATTACTTGTACGACTAGTGCACTTGCTAGATCCGCAACAAGTTTTTGGCGTCGTTGCCGGGGATTTGTTCTTCAACATTGATAGACACCATTGATATTTGAGATTGAATCTTTTATTTTTCAGCAATTTAAATTTATGTTTGAATTTTTGTTCTTTCTGGTCCAGAGCGCTAAAACGTTCAGACGTGACCGTTTTAGCGCGATGCGACGCACATCAATGTGCACATGTCTCTGGAGACCAGCGCTAAAACGCTTGATTTCAACGTTTTAGCGCTGGTCCACTCATATGATTTACATGTTCCTGGGTAGTTTTCTCTTAGTTTTATTTTGCTGTTAGTTTAGTTTTGTAATTCAGTTGAGTACATTGAGATAATTACTGTTTTGACTGATTCACATTGCGATAGTACTGATGCTATTGGGTTATGTATAATGTGTTTCAGTGATCAATTGTTGTTTTCAATTTAAATTAGTTGCTGGGGACAGCAACATTTAAATCTGGGAATTGGGTGTGATTGAATGGCAAGCAAATTTCATGGAGATGTCACACGAATTGATGAGCCAAAACAGGGAAATATCTCAATCTTTTTCTTTTCTAAGTTTTCTTGTGTGATTTAGATTTTAGCTGTAATATTGAATTTGGATTTCAATTTTGATATGGAATTTCATGAGGATTTGACTGATCAAAGTTTTATATGATTGATCAAATTAAAGGATACAATCTTATACCTTGCATGTTGAGCTTAAATGAAATGATTGCATGACTCATTCAATGTGTAAGAGTAGAAAGATTAGTTTTGATGCATATAGAGAAAGTCAAGCATGCACTCTGAACTGTGAGGAAATTGAGCCTATACAGAAAATTTTGTTCAGAGAGCACTTCACTGCATGAATAGCTCTAGAACTTGCCATGTTTCTTGCTTGAAATGGTTGATGATGTGTAGGGTAAAGGCATTTCCTTCTTGAACCAGAAAGTCAAATGGCCAACCTTTAAGTTCCAATTGCATGAAACACTTGAGCCTAGCCTGTTGTCTATCAAGCCAAGAACCACATTTATTCCAATCCTTCAGATTAAAAGTTTCAGATAAGTGATAAGGGATGGAGTGTTCTGTGGGGAGGAAAGTGTTTTTGCAATAAGTGAATGCAAGGTGTTGGAAACATAAGAAAGAAAGAAGGAAAAGAAAGAAAAGGTTGTGAAACACAAAGTGTTTGGAAGAGACAGAGGAAAGTATTAAAGACACAAGGTGTCTGAAAGAAAAAGAAAATTTTTTTGTTAAAGACACAAAGTGTCAGGAAGAAAAGGAGGAAGAAAGGTTCAAAGAAAAGAACAAGGAATGAAAAGGAAGAAAGTTGAGGGAATTAGGAAGAAATTGATTAATTACTGTGAATTCCCTCTTATCTGAATCTGATTCATTTGATCTGAACTTACCCTTTCACAGAAATCCTTACCTTTAGTCAAGCCACACACCAAGCCTCATTGCTAATCATACCAAAACCTTTTTGATCTACCTTATGGATCATTGTTACTATGAATAGTGAGAAGATGGGCAAGCCTATGGTAGTTTGAGTGCAGTGAAGAGTGAGTGATAAGTACATCCTTAAACACTAGTGTGCAACAGTGTTAAAATTCTCATAATTTTTGAGAAGTTCCTAGTGAAGGGGTGTTGTTGTTTGGAAGTCTCTGTATATCATCTTTACTGATCTGTTGAAAAGTCACAAATGATGTTGGGCAAATCATAGGAAATAAGAGATTGCATGGTTATAATTTTGTATCATGAAATGTTGATCTTTTGTTAATTGAAGTCCATCCTCATGAATTTCATCTGTGAAGAATCTCAAGTCCTTCTCTGTTTTAATTCATTGCTGAGGACAGCAATGTTCAAATCTGGGAATTGTGATGAACCCTTAGTTCATCAGGTTTTTAAGCATGAATTAATATCAATTTGTGTGATTAAATGGATGGAAAAGAGGTTAATGTCCTGGAAATCTCTCAAATACAAGTTCTGAAGCTTATGTTGAAAATTTACATTGTTTTTGTAGGGAAATGAAGCTCAAGAAGCAAAAGAGAGAAGGAAGAAGATTCTGAAGAATGGGAAAATTCTAAGTGTTGGGCGCTAAAACGCCCAAAACTGAGCGTTTTAGCGTCGAAGACAGTTAAAAGCAGTTGGGCATCCGTCAAGGTTGAGCGCTAAAACGTCCAGAAATGAGAGTTTTAGCGCCCATGTTAGTTTTCAGTTGTAATTTGTAAATTATAAAAGGACAAGGGGCCTTCACATTCTGACAGATTCCAGATATCAGATCCAATCTATCATATCTCATTCTGACTTTTCCCATCACACTAGGAGAAGGGAGATCAGATCAGGTCTTTCATAGATCTGATCTGACTCCTCATTTTCTCTGAATTTCCAAATTCTTTAGGATTAGTTCTTGTAATAGTTAGTATTTCCTATGTAATTACACTTGGAGATTGAAGACTCAACTATCATGTCAATGGAGTTTGATCTTTCTTCTTTTGTTTGTATTTCAATTATGTCTTAGGAGAGTCCTTTGTAGTCTGATTCAATGGAACTCAAGTTTGAATTTATGAATGGTTAATTAGATGTTTTGTTTATCTATTATGTGATTGTATGAAGTTGTCTTGATTAATTCTTCATGTTGAGGAATAGTGTAGAATAGACATGTTTACATTGTTTCTTTATTTTTGACAACTTCATCATCAGTGTTCTAGTAGTCAAGGGATTGATGCTACGATTCTGATGTGATCTTAAGATCTTAGTAATTAATGCATGTATTAAGAAAGGAATCACCAAGGGATTGGGGTTTCTGATTAATGTGTCTATCAGGGTAGTAAGGGATTACATCTTGAGATGATAAGAAAAAGGTTGATCAACATCACATAGTAGATAATTCATAATGGAAATTGGTTCATCTATAAATTCATGTTTGAGGGAAATTGACATCTGACTACTTGTTTACATTATAATTTACATTTTATCTATTTATCAAGTTTTAATTCAATTCAGTGTAGTTTCTGGTGACAAGAGATCTATGCAATCTATGAACTTTTGTTTGATTCAACTCAAGTACATATGGTTAGTCAGTGCTTGACACAAATCCTCGTGGGAATGATCTTTACTCATCATTTTATTACTTGTACGACTAGTGCACTTGCTAGATCCGCAACATGTCATGACGAGGAACCGGAATAACCCTGGACCATCGAATACCAATGCTCAGCCAGAACCTATTTTGGCTGCTTTAGTTAGGCCCCGAAGTGGTCGTGGGGCAACAGGTGAACAATTTGATCCTGTGGCGGCCGCTAGGGCAGATATGCAAAGGGAATTGGCTGCTAGTCGACAGGCTAATGAAACATTGATGAAAACTAATGAAGACACACGGAATGCTATGGCCGTGATGATGAACGGGTTGAGGACATTGAGGGGTGCTAGACCTGAGAACCGGCAACCCACTCCTCCTCCTCACACCGCCATGCCTACTCCACATATTCTAAGGGAAGAGGGTGAAGAGGGTAACAATGATGGTGAGGCCAGTCACCATTCTGGTAGTCATAGTCATCACACTGAAGTTCGTCAACCACGTGTAGAGCATGTCGATGAACATGAAGCCGAAGAAAGGAGATTGACAGCTTTTAGAAAACACAAACCTCCTTCTTTTAATGGAGGCTATGACCCACTGGTGGCAGCAAAATGGCTCCAAGCTATGGAGAAGATCTTCAGGGTGATGAGATGCCCTGATGCATTGAAGTTGGTCTACTCTGTGTATATGCTGGAAGGTGAAGCTGAAGATTGGTAGACAAATACAGTGCAACCATTAGAAGTTGAAGGCCGGGAAATCACCTGGCGGTTGTTCAAGATGTTGTTCTTATACAACTACTTCCCCAGGGAGGCTAGGGAAAAGAAACAAAATGAATACAATGATCTGAAGCAAGGGTCGATGTCAATCGACCAATACTTTGCCAAGTTCAATGAATTGGTGAAGTACGCCAACTATAGGAGAGCCCTACCTACTCCAGCTGAGATGACCTCCAAGTTTCAAAGGGGTCTGAATGAGAAAATGTCTCGGAAGATGTCAAACTGATATCCGAGAGTTTAGTAGATTTGTGAATCAGTGCCGAAAGGTAGAAGAAGTGTATAATGTGTCCAAGACCAAGAAGCCTTCTGAGGCCCAGACACCTAATGCCAATAAAGCAACAGGCTCAAATTATTGGAAGAACAAGAAAATGAAGAGTAAGAAACTAAGTGTGAACAATCCACTCGACTTATTCAAGAAGCCCGGAACTCAAAAGAACTTTGTTGATAGAGGACCTCCTCCCAAGTGCAGAGGATGCGGAAAAGAGCATCAAGGTCCGTGTGCTACAGGTGAAGTTATTTGTTATAAGTGTGGAAGATCCGACCACTACTCTAGGAAGTGTCCTCAGAATGAAGTGAGGACCATGGCAGTTCAAGCTACTCATGTTCCTGTCTCGGTTGTTCCACCTATGATGGAGTCCCAGACGGTTGGTAGAGTATACACCATGGACCGTCAGCAATCAGAAAAGGCTCGAAACCTTGTAAAAGGTACATTTTATATTGATAATATGGATATTGAAGTCTTGTTTGACTCAGGAGCTACACACTCCTGTATGTCTAATTTTATGGCCGTTGCGCTAAATTTACAAATGTACGACATTTCTCCTCCAATGAAAGTGGTGACTGCTACTGGAGAGAAGTGTTATACATCAGTTTTATGCAAGGATGTTGAATTTAAATATGAAGGCCGAGATTATGTGCTGGATTTTATTTGTTTGCCTATGATTAGTCTTCAAGTTATCTTGGGAATGGATTGGTTATCGAAGAACTGTGCTATGATAGACTGCTGTGGAAAAAGGATTGTTCTTTCTGCTGATGATTCTGCTACTAGTTCTTCCCCATATCTATCCGTGTTGCAGGTTAGAAAGGCTTTGAGGGCCGGGGCATTGGGATATGTCTTTGTGGGGGGTTTAGTGGGTGGAAGTCATGAGGAGATCGACAATATTCCTGTGGTGAAGGAGTTTGTGGATGTGTTTCCGGATGAGATTCCGCAACTTCCACCTCATAGAGAGATTGAGTTCACGATTGACTTATTGCCTGGGGTGGGGCCTATTTCTTTAGCTCCATATCAGATGTCACCACTAGAATTAGCCGAGTTAAAGAAGCATATTGAGGAGCTTTCGGCTAAGCAGTTTATCAGGCCAAGTGTGTCCCCGTGAGGAGCACTAGTTATATTTGTCAAGAAGAAGGATGGTATCATGAGATTATGCACTAATTACCGTCAGTTGAATAAGGTTACCATTAAAAACAAATATCCTCTCCCTCGCATAGATGATTTGCTTGATCAGTTGAGGGGTGCTTGTGTCTTTTCAAAAATTGATTTGAGGTCGGGTTACCATCAGATCCGAATTAAGCAGAAGGATATTTTGAAGACTGCATTCCGATCTAGATACGGACATTATGAGTACCAGGTAATTCCATTTGGACTCACTAATGCTCAGGCGGTGTTTATGGATTATATGAATCACGTTTTTAAGCCGTTTCTGGATCAATTCGTGATTGTGTTTATTGATTATATCCTGATATATTCCAAGGGTAAGGAAGAGCATGCGGATCACCTGAGAACTGTGTTGCAAATTCTTAGAGAGAAACAGTTGTATGCAAAACCCTCAAAATGTGAATTTTGGCTTTCTCAAGTGCAATTCTTGGGTCTTCTCGTTTCTGTTGATGGAGTGGCAGTTGATCCTAGCAAGATAAAGGGAGTTATTGATTGGGAAATACCCAAGACCGTAACGGAAGTAAGGAGTTTTCTGGGGTTAGCTAGTTATTATCGGAGATTTATAAATGGATTTTCTGCAATGGTTTTGCCATTAATCCGTTTGACCCGGAAGGATACTCCATTTATTTGGACGCAGGAATGCGAAGAATGTTTCCAGAATCTTAAGGAAAAATTGACAACAGCTCCGGTGTTAGTACTTCCTGATCCGGAAGGTGAATTTGAATTATATAGTGATGCTTCCAAAAAGGGATTGGGATGTGTGCTGATGCAAGATAGGCGGGTGGTAGCGTATGCATCAAGGCAATTGAAACCTCATGAAGAAAACTACCCGACTCACGACTTAGATCTTGCTGCAATTGTTTTGGGATTGAAACAGTGGAGGCACTTCTTGTATGGAATGAAGTTTGTCATATTTAGTGACCACAAGAGCTTAAAGTACTTATTCGACCAAAAAGAGTTGAATATGAGACAACGACGGTGGACTGAGTTCTTAAAGGACTATGATTTCGAATTGAAATATCATCCCGGCAAGGCTAATGTTGTAGCTGATGCATTGAGCCGTAAATCTGTGAGCTTAGCAAGCATGATGATGACAGATTATGATATGATTGAGAGGTTCAGAGACATGAAATTATCTGAAGTCTTTCCAGGCAGAATTTGTGACATCGAAATTACAAGAATTGAAAATGAAATGTTGACCAGAATTAAAGAAGCTCAACTACAAAATGAAAGCGCGAAACGCCTGAAAGGTCAGAGTGGTGTATCCAGCAATGAGGAGGGTATACTATTATATCAGGGTCGTATTGTTGTACCTAGACAGTTGGCGGAGGAAGTGATGATAGAGGCCCATAAGGGTCAATTCACTGTCCATCCAGGAGCTACAAAGATGTATCAGGACCTAAAGATTAATTTCTGGTGGCCTGGTATGAAGAAAGACATTGCCGAATTTGTCTCTAAGTGTCTCGTATGTGTAACGCCCGATCGCTTCAAGAATCAATGACTATCCTCACATACTAACACGAGACTTTTCAGTGTGCTTTTTCCTCACTCGCACACTTCCCGGGAAAACTTCCCAGGAGGTCACTTATCCCAGAACTGCTCCAAGTCAAGCACGCTTAACTGTGGAGTTCTTCCGATCCGGGCTACCGAAAAGCATATGCATCTTGTTAGTATAGGTAGTACCAATTAATTCTTATAAGCTACCCCAAATTGTGCAGTCTCATACCTGCACATTCTTTGGAATCCCTCTCTTTCGGGTGTCGATTCGATTCATTCATGCATGTAACCCCACACTGGAAGCCTGTCAGGAGCCGCTCCTTGTCTGTGCCTCTTTGCACCGGCGATCACTCCCCGCCCTCGTCAGCGCTCGAGATGTTATAGTATGTCAGAAGGTCAAGATTGAACATCAAAAGCCTTCTGGTATGTTGCAACCTCTGGATGTTCCTGAATGGAAATGGGAGAGTATCTCCATGGATTTCGTAGTGGGTTTGCTGCGAACACAGGCTAGTTATGATTCTATATGGGTAATTGTGGATAGATTGACAAAGTCCGCACACTTTTTGCAAGTTCGGGTAGATTTCTCTGCTGAGAGATTGGTTAGGCTCTATGTGAAGGAGATTGTGAGGATTCATGGGGTGCCTGAGAGCATTGTTAGTGATCGGGACCCGAAGTTCACTTCTCGCTTCTGGGGAGCATTGCAGGAGGCTCTTAGCACTCAGTTGAGACTGAGCACTGCTTATCATCCACAGACGGATGGTCAAACCGAGAGGACCATTCAGACGTTGGAGGATATGCTGAGGGCTTGCACCCTAGAGCAGGGTACTGCATGGGATCGATATCTCCCGCTGGTTGAGTTTTCATATAATAATAGTTTTCATGCTAGTCTGGGTATGGCTCCCTACGAGGCCTTGTATGGTCGCAGGTGTAGGACACCTACTTGCTGGTCAGAGGTTGGGGACACAGAGCGATTTGGATTGGATTTTGTTCAGGAGACTACTGAGCAGATTAAAATGATTAGAGATCGTCTGAAAAAGGCTCAAGATTTCCAGAAAAGTTATTATGATCTCAAACATCGACCTCTAGAGTTTGAGGAGGGAGATCATGTATTCTTAAAGTTTTCACCGGTTACAGGTGTAGGACGAGCCCTTGGAGTGAGGAAGCTGAGTCCGAGATTTATTGGACCCTACCAGATTCTACGTAGGGTAGGACCGATTGCCTACCAGCTTGCCTTGCCTCCTCAATTATCAAATCTGCACAATGTATTCCATGTTTCTTAGCTGAGGAGATATGTAGCTGATCCTTCTCATGTGGTTCAACCTGATGACGTTGAAATTCAGGAAAATTTGAAAACTCCCGTTGGGCCACTGAAAATACTCGAAAGAGATGAGAAAAGGCTGAGGAATAAATCCATTCCTATGGTGAAAGTTCAATGGGAAGAAATGACACCTGAAGAGTCCACTTGGGAGCGGGAGGACGAGCTTCACCGGCAATATCCTGAGTTTAAGGACATGTATGTTCTTGATTTTGCGAACAAAATCGCAAAAAGGTGGTGTGACTATAATAGCCCTAGCCTAATTAATTAGTAAATTACATGTGACTAAATAATTAAGCGTGCATCAGTGAGTAAAATTAAGTATAGGGCCTAATTAAGTGAATTGGGGTCACTTTTGAGGTAAAAAGTGTACTCAGTAAAAATTAAGGGGTATAAATGGGTGTAGGAAAAAGTACCCAAAATATAAAAATGGAAGTGGAAATATTCCTAGAAAAATATTCCAGACCTTTGGGTATAGTTTGGTGGTGAATGGAGTTGAATAGATAGATGAGCTTATACCCGCTTAAAGCCACTTAACATAAGTTAAGTGACTCAAAGCAAAAGAAACCCATTCATTTCCCCCCCATGTCCGTCGAGCAAACAAGAAGAAAAAAGAGAGGAGAGCAAACCTTGAAGCCCCAAACCCTTGATCCTCCAATCCTTAACCTATTTGAGTAATTCAAAAGCCTAAACCACTTAGAATCATCCTCTCATCCTTAATCCAAGCTTGGTTTGTTGTGGAGAGCTTTGTGGTGTGGGATTTTTCTTCCCAAAGATTCGCCCCTTTGAAGGTTGAAGGGGGTTTGAGAGTATTTCACTTCTTGGAAGCTTTAGAAACCATCACTCCTTGATTGTGCAACCATTTGTGGTAAGATTCTACTCCTTGAACTCTATTTTCATGGAGAATGTATGATTGGGGAAGATGATGAATAATGTTTAGGGTTTTATGATAATGTGAGTAGATTGGCTATGTTCTAGGAGGATTGAGACTTAGTGTATGTTGTGAAAAATGCTAGGAATAACATTTAATCGGTGAAAATGAGCTTAGATAGTCAATTGATTATACTTTGAAAATTGCAAGATTATATACTTGATTTTGGACTTTCTTGCATTAGTAATCAATGGTTTGGTTTGGTTGGATATTGATTGTGTCCATGTTATGTCTAGGATTGAGGCAATTGGACCAACCTTGAGTGACCAACCATTGGAGGAAGCTATGGAACTTGATTAGCTCATTGGAATAGGTAAGCTCATGCTAATTGATGGTGTAGAGTTGTTGTTGTGTTGATGAATATATAAATATTCATTTGCTTGTATGATTAATTGTGTGACACCTTGGTGTAGGTGAATTTTGCAAATTGTAGCTTGAATTCGAAGTTGACTGATTGTAGAACTTATTGGTGAAGAACAAAGGTAGAACTGAAGCTTTGAGGTAAGCTTTCGGACCTTGGGTGTCTTTATTGTTCCACCAAGCCCTGAATGGGTAGTGGTTGTTGATAGTATATGTAAATGCAATAAGTAGTTTAATGCTTTGTTATACGTATGTGTATGCTTTGGGTGTGGCATAGGATGGTGTTTCCCTATGTTGGTATGTTGCATGAAGATGCGTAAATCATACTTGGTAGATTCTCTGATCAGTAGGACTATTTGCATCTGAGTATCCTCAGGACAGCAAGAGCTCGAGGGATGTCTCCTGGAGATGTTTTTACACACTGCTTGGATATTATTTCTAGTGCTAGTGTCATATCATTTCTCTTTTGATTTATTCAAAGTTGTTTCTGGTCAGTGCTAGTGTATACTGAGCATGCAATACCACTTTCACTCATTTTATAACACTTGAAAAAATAATTCAAGCGTTATTCCCATAAAATTTTGATATTTCCTTTTAGGTTTGGTGTCATTCCTGACTTCTATCTCTCACACCCTCCATCGGCTGCCTGTTCTTCTTTTGTTTCTCTTCTATTATCTTCCATTTATGTGGCTTTCATCTCTTGCAATCTGAGTCAGCTGTTATGGTTTTTTTCTCTCCAAAAAATTGTTAGCGCTAATATTTTATTATTATCAAACATATATCATTTTATATATATAATAATAAAATAATCAAAGTTTAAGGAGGGACAACTATCAATACTCGCACAACCACTTCTTAGGCATAATTTCGGCAAGTGGGTATTATGTAGTTAATTCGGGACTTTTTAGTTCGTAATCACATATAAGATTCCTACAACCTTCTAAAATAGAATGAAAAAAAGTTAGGTGAGGAGTCATTGTACATTGAAGCTTAACTTGTTAAGAAATGAGAAAGTTGAACCTCGCATTAACTGTAATACCCCGTGTACACTCGGTGTGTTACTTAATTATGATATTAAGCATAGCTATAATTATTTATAATTCACTCAATTAAAGCCATGACAACTTCTTTATGTGTAAGGTGTAACACCTCGCAGTACTCCGGTAGTTAACATCATGATATTACAGCGTACACAACGAAAGATTTGATTAAATAATTAAAGAAAAGTCTTGTGAAAATACGAATAAACTTTTTTCAAAACATTTTATGAACACATTTCTAAAAACGTTCACATGATATATCGCGAAAGCGTAAATCTAACACATATAATTACTAATTAATCCCATTAACCAGTATTAGTGGCCATTGACTAACCGGATATGACAACAAGTGTCATTCCTGCCAAAATCTCATAGACATCATAATGGCTGTTTAACGGACAACTGGGAGATAAAAATCTCACACAATCACACATGGTAAACACAATTAAATAATAGACAACTTGCAAGTCCCACACGGACTGCAATCCCCTCAATGGGTTAGTACATACATAATGGCTCTGTGCCCAAATTAATAAATTCATACATCATGTCTTTATGTACTCATCACATGCATCTAACATAACTCATAATACCTACATCAATAATCCAAAAGCTCAAACAGTAATAATCCTTAGCATTATTGCATACAACAACATAGTCTCAAAATAAGTTGACTAGGTATGTCAAAACACTACATATGCCACATAACAACATAACAACATAAAAATAAACAGCAGCCACAATCCACTAATCCGTAGTTGGGCCCTTACCCTTAGACTACACACTGCTAACCTGGGTACCTGAAATGATGTCCCCAAAAAAGAGGTGAGATAACAACATCTCAGTAAACTCAAGGTTCTTAGAGGATCCTCTAATCCCCTGAGCCCACTTCCTGCATGACAAGTCAGATATAAAGCATATATAACAAACATACAACATAAACATAGCATCATACATCATCCTCTGATTAACTATTCAAGGGCTCTTCCCAAGAATAGCTAACTGACATGTCCCACATGCCTAGTGTGACTTCCAGGTTCAAGCCATAGACAGTCAACACAAAATGTAGTATGAAATAACTCCAAGCCATAGGTAGCCTACATACATATTCATTGGCCAGGAACCTCAAACCATACATCATCATTGCATCATCAAAACATCAAGAATCATATAATATCTATATAGATGTGAATGAATGCACATATACCACATATCACATACTTTCATACAATTCAACCGTAATGCCCACCATCATAGTGGGGCCATAAGAGAGGAGCAACCAAAATCAGGAGCTTAGCACAAGCCCACACTCTAATATAATACGTATGCTCCAATAAAATCCTTAAGTGCAATTTTCTCTAGGCACACTTAGAGTAGGAACCATTCACATCATTAATTACATATTAATTAATCAAGTCATATCTAAGACTCAATTATTTACTGGTTCCACTTTTCATATTCATATGCCAATAATATGTCCATTACAAGTCTAGACCATTTATTACTTAATTACATGTTTTTAGTGCATTATGAAGTATTCACAAGTTATTCTAACAACCACATAATTCCAACACTTCACACAACCTTAGAACCACACTCTAGGCCACTAAGATAATTAGATTATTTTTCAACACTTCAACTCCTCATATCCTCACAAGACCGAGCATGTAACCATATGCAAACCCTAGGTTACATTTTAACTTTACAAGTTGATTCAAGCTTTGGACACCCAATGAACACTAAATCATGCTTTCACATAATTTTGCACCTAAAACCCTAATGATTCCCTACATGGCTGGACCTATAGGATGTGAATCCTTGTGATTTTCTTTCCTTATATTACATGGTCATGTGTCCATAAACTAATCTTAAACTTAGGTTGTCAACTAACTCTATAATTAGGTTTAATTAGTAAACCTTAATCATCCTTGATTAGAAATCCTAGGTTACTTTAATTTTAGGGTTTTTATATTATTAGGTCACTTTGCATTCACACATATCCATATTAGGTCTTAGTTCATAAAGTTCACTAATTACCTAATTAGTGCTTCTAAATCCTAATTAGGTCCATTTTTAGGGTTTTAATAATTATTTAATACATTATGCATGGTTCACTTCACTTAAACCCTAGATCAGTGCCCTAATTAGGTCTTGAACTAATTTTAAAATACTAACCCTAAGTTTCTCGCACTTGGCCGAATTGCAAGGGTGTAAGAATTAGTGTTTTTAACTTGTTTACATTACCATTTCTTCACTTAATTAGGTCCTACACTTAATCAGTCCACTAATCCACCAGTTAATTAAATTTTACACTTAAGATCCTAATTATACTATTTAGAACATACTTGATATAATAGAGTTATTAGAGTTTAAATCCATTCCTTAATCAATATTAGCGTTTTTAAGCTTAAAGGTTGCATTTTTAGCATTTCCCTTAGTTCTACTAATGATTGTCCACACTTAACAACCTCAAGAACCAATTTTTATCAATTTAACACATCAACCCCTTAAGACTCAAGATGGCCAAATTGTTTGGGTGGTGGTGGTGGAATTTTTGTCACCATTTTTTCCAAAGTTTCAAGCTTACATCTTTAAATGAGCATCAATGTTTCAAGCTTCCATCTTTCTCAAGCAAGTTTGCTTTCTTTCCACAAAGAACATACCTTTAAGAAAACTCAAGGTTAGAACTCAAGAACACAACATAAAGGTGAGATTTTTCAAGAAGAAAACTCAAGAAACTTACACTAGAATGTAGGGAAATAAGCATCCAAGTGGTGTTCTTCAAGTATAACTCAAAGAACCATCACCATGGCTTGAGGAAGCCATGAACACGCTGCTGTATGGAGAAGAAGACCCACGGAAATTTGGCTTTTCAAAATAAAAATAGGATATTCTTGAAGAGGATGATGAGGGGAACAACTTTGATGAAGAGTGTTTGGTGATTTGAGTGAGTTTTGGTGATAAAATTCTAGAGAGAAGGAGGAGAAAGTTTGAATCTCCAAAGGGTAGAGAGAGAGGGTGTTGGGCGGCTGATGGGGTAGAGTGGGAGGTGTCCTAGTCATTCTAGGGTTTTGACCAAGTCACTTAAGTGACTTTCTATTATTTAGTGACACCCGGTGTAATTTTTATCTGAACTGTTATCAAATTTCTACCCGGAAATATTCAAGACTCTAACTTTAAGTAGTTAATATTAATTTTGTCTAATTATCATGTTCATAACTTAAAAATTTAATTAGTAGATCACAGATCCACTTACAGCTGTTTAATTGCACTGTAGTCTTTACCGGTGTTCTTAATTGTACCCAGATTTCATAATCTTCTTAACTTTAACATTATTGGTCTAATTATGACTCGTTAGGCATATATTGTCTTTCTTTTCATTTTTTCATCTTTTTCCCGTTCCGGGGTTCTACCGGCTGCTTCTACAGCAGTACAAAATACCCAGCATAAGTAACTTTTTCAAAATACCCCAATATGGGTATCAAACTTCATCAAATCATATACTAACCTCATCTATGATAATCATATCATCAAAATAGCTCTCTAACTCAAATTTGCTAAATTAGAGCTATTCTACTGATTGTTGCTGCGTCAGCAGTCTAAAATAACAGATAAAAATCCACATGTGTAGAATACTATCAATATGGACATCAAAATTCTTAGAATTTCATCCTTATTCTATTTATAACCCTAAGATCTTCATAATAATCCTACATTTTTGAATTTATAACATTAGGGCTATTATATAAGGTTGTGAAACTAAAGATAGTTATGGTGAAAATATGGATAAACTTTTTCTTTTTATATAAACAAGTTCATTTCACGTTAATTAAAATCTAACTCATTGGTTATAATGATTAATATAGGTAGGAAGGTCCTACACAATCTTACAACCTCAAACCAAGCGGTCCACACAAGATTAGATGTGTAAAAGATGGAGACCAACATTGGTCTAGAGCGCGTTAAAACGCCATGTAGCGTGTTTTAACGCACGATATATGTATTTTTTCACTGTTAGTGTAAAAAAACGCGCTTAGGTATAAAATTGGGGAGGGTTTTTATGCTATAGCGTGTTAAAAAGCCTTGTAGTGCATTTTAATACGCTAAGGCAGTAACTAAGGACCCTTTTTTTACTGCCCTAGACCCCCACTCTTAAGCATTTATACAACTTCTATACCTAATTGACTATATAACAATTCTAGTACTTGAATCTAATCATAAATCATATATTTTTTTAAAAAAATCCATCTATGGACCATCATACATGATCTATATACAAAATTAATATCTTTGGCATTTTCAAGCCTTCAAATACAACACATAGGCATCAACTTAAACATGCTTGATATAAAACCACAATGCATAGTTGGTCATCAATCTTCTTCAACCTAGGGCGGTCTACAGCACCTACAGATTCAGCAGTGGGGATGAGATGGTCGGTGTAATCTTGTCCCTCAAGAAAAACTTTAATGTCAGATGCCCAAGAGTCATAATTAGAACCATCTGATTTATCCATGCATCGTATGAACATAATTACTAAAAATGAGCGCCTTGGGCTTTGGAACATCAAAGGACACATTACTTGAGTGAGAGTCATTCATGGGAACCTATAAAGACAACAAACGCATACAAGAAAGTCAAAAAATGTGTGTGAACAAGGCCGCTTACCACGAAATAAGCTCTGATCAACATAAAACTACAGATCCAGGACTAAGAGAGGAAGGCAAGCATATATGTGAAAGACGTATGGCGAACAGAGAAGCTATGAGTTACCACAAGGATTCAAAATTCAGAAACTGTGACCAGTGAATGAGGGCACGTGCGAGGTGGCTGGTAGTGAGGCTTGGACAGAGGTGGTCGCTAGGATGAGACTTCGAGCGATATATGGGTTAGTCAAAAAGGTCACCAAAAAAGGTGGTGGTTGACAGTGGACGGCGGTGGTGGCGTGATTGTAGTCGAGATTGAATGAGATATGAGGCGTTTGTGAAGATGGAAAGACCAGAAACTGAGGGGATGACATGATTTCCAGAAAAATTTATCACCAATATGTAGTGGGCCATCAAGTAAGTGCAAATTAGGTTTGTCTCTCATTAGGCTCTTGAAACTATGTTAAGAGAGAGGAAAGTGAAAGACATAAGAGGTAATTTGTGTGCTTTAGACGAGCAGCAGAGGCACTATTATATAACTAAGTAAAATAGGACACGCATGAAAATTATATGATGTGAGACTTTGTCTCATACACTAGACTACTCTATATACAATATTTTCAACAGTTCAAGTCAATTGAATACACTTGAATTAGCAACTTTTGTTTGATCATTTTACTCTTTTTATTGTCTGCTTATTGAATTGCTCTTTCTAATATGGTTTATTTCTCTTATTTGCTATTTTTTATTCAAATGGATTTAATCCAATTTGAGCATTGTCAGACTCAGATTGTGGACGGCTCTCTTAACATCATTTTCTTTATTCCAAGGACTAGAATTTAAGTCATCTGATTAAGGGGAACAAGTTACTTACCACTTGAATCAATGATTGTTTACTAATCAATTTCGTTCTTGCATGTGTTCTTAAAAAAGAGAGTTAATTTACATTGTTTGCAAAAGAAGTTACACACAATTCACACACCCCTCTTATGTTTCTGTTTTAGCCATCTTTTCTTTACATGAAGTTGAAAGTGTGGCGGGATGAGAAGATTTTTTTTCCTACTGATCTTCCTCCTTTTACTGGGCTCTTCAAAAGCTTTCTTTTCCATCTTGGAGGTAAGAGGTGGCATATCAGGTTGACCTTGTAATGAGCCAAGAGAAGTCAGAATAGGAGTCTCAAATCTCGTTTGACCTTGAACTAAAAATTCTAGCGAGTTCAAAGCAGTATTGTTGGGACCTCCAGCCGAAAGTCTTTTTGCAGCCATCAGTTCAAGCATCCTCTGCTTTGTGTCCATCTCGCTTTCTGCGAAAGAATGAAATTAAAGTATTGTAGAATGAACAGGAAAAATGAAGGCATGAACATAGTGCGAGATCAAAAACAAATGCTACATGTATTTAAGATTCCTACCAACAAAGACCTTTACATTATTGTCAGTATATTAAGAGAGAATGGTGTATGCACTCAGCAGACCACCATCAATAACTTTATAAGCAATCTCACATAACCTATTCACTGTAATACCCTCAGGAGAATCTAAGTCCGAAAAAGTATAACTAAGTTTAAGCCCATCTTCAGGATCTTGGCACCAGTATAAAGGAAAGAAGGGGACTTCATCCTCGTATTCCAGAAAAAAAGGGGTAACTACCCTATATCTTGAAATATTCCTTCTTCCACTCATGAATTTTGTTTGAAAAAACCTCACAAAAATTGAAGTCTTGGTTTTTTGGGAAAGAAATCCAGCTCTTACGAGCACAATATACCCTAAAAGGACAAAAAAATGACTTAACTAAAGGAAAAAGATCAAACGCTCAAAACATCTCATATACATGAATAAACCCCCACGTATTTGGATGAAGCTGGGTAGGGGTGATATGAACATGATCTAAAAGTGAAATGACAAATGAAGAAAAGGGGAAATGAAAACCTAAGGTGACAAAAAAAAATTATGCATCATCAAAACATGATTAGACCTATCATCCACGTGAGATGAACAAACACGTTCATCTGCAGGAATAGGAGAAATTTTCCACTTGTGGTCAGTGGATTTGTCCATAGTAAGGTGAACAACAACAACAATCTCAGCAGCAGACTCCACAACACTAAACTTGGAGACTTCTTTCAAAACATCATTAGACACCCATGTGAAATTATACGTATCTCGCACACCCGAAATAGGGCCACTTCTCTCTGTAATTTTCTTTTACTCATGATAGCCCTGAGAAAGGAAGAGGTAGAACAAGTGTCAGATGAATCAGCAGAAGAACTGAAATAAGAGCTAGCAGGCATTTTTCCTATTATACATTTTTTGTACGGATAACCAGCAGGATAAATAACATTTAAAGGGACAGGGGTGGAACTGCGAGATATTCTAGAACCAGGACGTGTACTTGACTCAGAATCAGAACTACTTGAAATGACAATAGATTCTTTAGATTTTGCAGCGATAGGGTGTTGGGCCAGCTTGTTCTTAAATATTGCTTCGCTGGGAAAGAACCCTAGGAAACAAGCGAGATTACCCTTAACTCGCACGGGATGGAGCTCTATCTCTCCTAGAGCCTTGAGATAAGGACCCACCTCCATAATCTCTAGTGAGGGAGGAAGAGTCCCAAGTATCTCAGCCTTTTCTATCATGGAGAAATTCATTCACTGGTCAACCACCATTCTCCTATGCCAAGGGACCTAGCTGACCTAGACCTAGGTACTGGCCTAAGCTCTGAACTAGTTGAACTTAACCTCTCGACCATTCTAAAAAATGCAGAAAAAGGATGTTCAACAGACATTTTTACAAACGGGTGGAAAACTACCTAGAACCCAAAAGTAAACCCAGAAACCATAGAGGCAAATGACCAAAAGGAACAGACTGCTCACTCAAAACAAGAATCAATGCAGAAGTGAATGAACAAGCACTCAAAAACTATTGGCATACAATGAATTTCCAGAAATGCAAAAAAATGAAAGTGAAAGTGAAAGGATTATACTTTAATTCGAGGAAGTTCTTCGGAGCACATGAAACAAAGTAGCTTACTCACACTTACGTGTCACAAAAGCAAAATGACAAAGAATAATGGAGAGCAACTATGGAAGGGAGCAATATCAGAAAAAGAGAAGGCACGAGAGTAAAAGTAATCATTCCCTCCAAAACCCTTAAGGTTAAAACTCAAAAAGTAACCAAGGGTATATGTGTAAAAACATGAAAAAGTGAAATGGTAATGCAAAGGAGTGGGATGCATGTCAACAGGAGACCAAAGAGTTAATGCATTAACCCACACGTAATTAAGGCAACATTAAATGCCCCTGACAGTTTAAAGTCAAATTAACCGTTTATTAAGCGGCGAAATGACTGATTACCAAAATCTACTCAAGTGCAAACAATAGTAAGAACGTAGCAACATCTCGTCACAAGCGAATGAATATCTCGCATAAGGACTACATATTGCTCCTCATGCTTACAGTATAAGTAGTAAGTTGATGGACTTCTGATCTGGACCTGCTATATACGAAATAGAGGCTCAATCTATTGAAAGGCCCAAAGGGTTCAGAAACTATCAGAGCTTGCCCAACAAGGCAACTCATCTCGCATATTAAGCGTAGGGGTCTCGCAAAACTTGGCTAACAAGTCAAGGATGAATTAACATGGAAGGAAACATCATTATCGAGATCAGCAGTTCAGCCAACTTGGCCACTACCTGAAACCCATTAATGAATGGCAGCTCCAGCTTGCCACCACGTCTACTGAAACTAGCTTGACCTTAGGCTTGTCTACCAAGGAATGGTCTGAGAGAGGCCACCCCTCTCCACCAATGAACATGAACATCGTTTTATGAAAGGCAGTATGAAATAAGGCACTTTACACTATAAATACAGAGACATTTAGCCCAGATATGATATCTTTATTTGAAAACTGAATTGATTTGAGCGTCGAAGTGCCTTGCAGGTATCCCCTAGTCTCCTTTAAATTGCCCAGATATACAAAGTGCTGATCAACCATCTCGCCAAACATCCCAGCATCTTGGCAAGCTATCTTGCACATATACCTTCTCTTCGTCAACATCATTCACCTTCAACTATGTATGATCAGGCCCAACCCAATATTTGTTGGACCGATCAAGACTATTATTCAAGAATCAAATTACTTTATTTAAAGAGTTCCGAGAACTAAAAAAACTAAACAATTTTTTTTAACTATTAATATTTTTAATTTTATATTTTGTTTTTTTATAATCAATTCAGACTGATTGGGAACCTAAAACTGATTAAAAAAAAATCAGTTCAATTTTTCAAACTAAATCACTAAATCCATAGTTTAATGAATAACAAAAATTTAGAGATTAGGTTGACCTTGAATTACTTATTACCTGGTACTCTTATTTTTTGGACAATCATTTTATTCTGTATTGTAAAATAATTAATGAAATATGTATTTTCTGTTTTTGAAACTTAAAAGTTAAAACATAAAACAAAAACAACTCATATATATTCTGCACATTTTATTTTAAAATTTTTTATAATTTTTAACATGTCTTATCAACTGATTTTTTTCTTCTTCTTAAAATCAAAAAATTATTTTTTGAAACAGATTTCAAATATGCACAGTGCCCTTTCCCTATTAAGAATCTACTTTGTAAAATTGAGGCCCAAAAAATACAATGTTGAAGACCCAAATCCCATATTGTAATTTAGTTCGAATATAACAAAACTATTTCTATTTTTCTTTCAATTGCCCAAAACAAATCTTGTCTCTTTAAAATACTCATAGTCACGTAGAAGAGAGAGGTGAATCATTCAACTTGAGGCCGCAGAGTAAGTCTCTAAGCTCGCTGCAACATCAAGGTAACTTAATTTCTCTCTCTATCTCCATTTTCTTTTTCCTACTTTTATGATTTTAGTAATCATAACCAATTCAATTCTGTGTATTATTTTTCTGCGAGTCTTGGACTTTCACAAACTGGGAATTCAAACTAGGTTGAACATTTGATTACTAGTACTTTTTCTTTAATTTGGGGTTTTGATATTATAAAGAAAATTTAGGGTAAAAATTGTCACTTGCCATTGTTATACAGGATGTCAGTTGGAAGTTGGAACTTTAGTATAGAGCCTCCTATGTTTGTGAATCAGTGAGGTAGGTTACTATTTGTTCAATACAAAGAAGTCCCGAGCTATTTATTGTACACAATCATCTTAGCCATTTTTTGCTGATTAAGAATCTCTTCCTACTATATTTGATTTATGTATTCTGTAATGTCAAGTTACTGACTTTCTCTAATCTTCAATGCTAATCTATTAGTCTAACAAGTTAGCCCTACCCTCTCTTATGGTGTTTGCGTACTCATTGTTTGATAAAATGCCAATTTCATTATGCTTGCTACTTTAGGTGATTCTTTGTGATTTAGACATGTAAAAGTCTTATTTGTGATGCAGACATGTAAAAGTCTTGTGGGATCTTTGGGTTTTAGTTTCTCTCAGCCTTGTGTTTAGTGCTCTCATGTTACTGATTGCTTGTGTTTAGTGCTTTCTTTTTGTCGTGTGAGTTGTTCATTTTACTCTTATGTTTCGATTTGAGATGCATGCTTGTTGGCTTAAGGTTTCGGTGAATATGATGTGCTCGAAGCCTGGGTCATACAGCTACTTGATAGTTTAGATAACATTGTTTGATTACAGCTGGATTGGGGGGTGATATGCTATGTTGGGAAGCAGTGGCGGAGCCAGGATTGGAGGGGAGGGGGGCGAAAATTAATTTTTTGTCTTGCATAATATCAGTATTTTTTTACCTATTGATCTTTGGGTTATTTGTTTATTTTTATTTATTTATTTATTTATTTATTTCTTTTTTTACTTTTTTTCAACCGTTTTGTATCTTTCATGTGGGTTCATCTACCACCGACCCCAATTAATTTGGGATAAAGGTGTTGTTGATGTTGATGTTGATGTTGACCTCATAGGAACTCATTTAGATAATTTCTTACCAAAATATTAACATTTAACAACATTTGAAAGACTG
The DNA here is from genome assembly GCF_033153095.1 of Gastrolobium bilobum. Lineage (NCBI taxonomy): Eukaryota > Viridiplantae > Streptophyta > Magnoliopsida > Fabales > Fabaceae > Gastrolobium > Gastrolobium bilobum. The sequence continues at coordinate 230,235 of NW_026896900.1, forward strand.
AAAAAATATACTATTGGTCGGGTCCAACACACATAAAAAGTAGTTTAAAACAATAATTAAAAAAAAAAATGAGTGCCTTAACTAAAACAATGCTTTTAACTACATTTTTTTAAAAAAAATAAAATAAAAGACTGCAACCAAGTTGCCCCAAAAAGTGAATCTTTTAAGTTAGAGCAAACTGATTTTCTCTATATGAAACCACTACACAAAAAGAAACACAACCATGCAAATGAAAAGAGAGCAAAAGGATGGCAAAAAGGCCAAAGTTTTCATTAACCAAAATATAGCATATGAAAATAAAAAAGAAAATGCAGAAAAGGTTACACAGAACACACACACACATTAGGTGAAGTGGAGGTAGATTTCAACTTGGATCTCAAACCAGAACTTCCAAAAGAAGCACATTTAACAATAACAACAATATTATGTTTGACCTTCAAATGCATTAATTTTTTTCCCATTTTTTTTGGGAGAAGGGGGGGGGGGGGGGGGCTAGCCTCCCCCTGTCTCCGTCGCTGTTGGAAAGGACTTAAAAGGGAAGTGTTTGTTTTGTTTTGTCTTTTGTTTTTTGTTTTTTATTTTTCATTTGTTTGTTTTTAATGTTTAATTTTCCATTTGTGCGTTTTATGGATATTTCGTGAAGTTTATAATATTTTAAGTATAATACATCTTCATATGGATTAAAATAAGTTTATTTTTATTTAGAGATAGGGTAGTAATATTAGAACACATGGTAGGGTCACAAAGGATTTCCCTATATCAATGTCAACCCAAACATTTATTTCTGAAATGTGTTCTGAGCATTAATCAGCTGCTGGATTAGAATGTAATGGAACCTACTTTTATTAATATGAAATTGCAGAAAATATAAATGGAGACAAGCTCCTTACAATGATAAAATATAGAAAATAAACCCCAAGAAACCTCAACTCTCCCTCAAACCAACAAACCTAGGCTCAAGAGTTCCCTAGAGATCGCTCAAATTTCCCCACTAACCAACTCTGAATTCATCCATCAGTAAACCCCACCCCTAAATCACCCTATATAATAGCATCTATCTCCTCTAACTAACTACTATGAACTCCTTTGCATTGCTGGACTTGGGCTCATTTGTCATAGCCCATCAATACTCCCCTTCAAAGATTCACCTTGTCCTCAAGGTGAAGGGAGATATCAGGATTTTTGCCACAAATTTCCACTAGGATCCCATTGCTTGAAAGATATTGGACCCCATTGTGTATGACATTGAAGAACTGCCATAGGGTTGCACTGTATTTAGTGCTTTACTTTTGTCTTGTGAGTTGCTCATTTCACTCTTCTGTTTCGATTTGAGATGCATGCTTGTTGGCTTAAGGTTATGGTGAATATGATCCGCTCGAAGCCTGGGTCATGCAGCAGCTTGATAGTTTAGATAACATTTTTTGATTACAGCTGGGTTGAGGGGTAGTAGATATGATATGTTAGGAATGACTTAAAAGGGAAGCGTTTTGTTTTGTTTTGTTTTTGTTTTTTGTTTTTTATTTGTGTGTTTTTAATGTTTAATTTTCCAGTTGTGAGTTTTATGGATATATTTGGTGAAGTTTATAATATTTTAAATATACTACATCTTCATATGGATTAAAATAAATTTATTTTTATTTAGAGATAGGGTAGTAATATTAGAAGACACGGTGGGGTCACAAAGAATTTCCCTATATCAATGTTAACCCAAACATTTATTTCTGAAATGTGTTCTGAGCATTAATCAGCTGCTGGATTAGAATGCGATTCCATTAAATTGATTTGCTTGCATGCTCATGCTCAGCCAATGAATCTACATATCGTTATGTCGTCATTCATCATTCAGTTATATGTTTAGAGGTACCTCTAGGCTCAACAGTTGTTAATAGTAACAATGCTGCTTGAAGTTATTTGCAATTTACAGTATATGATTCATGTCTTATTAATACACACGTGCTTTTACTATGCACATAATGAAACTAAAATGTAAAACTTATTTCTCAGGAAGTTTATTCTGAACTTTAAAATCAATAATGCCCAGATGCAAACTGAGGTAATGTTTCTACCTGCCAGAAGATAGTTCTGGTGAAAATTGTATGATTCTACATGTGATTGCAATTTTAATGTCTTCTGTGAGTTATCATTATTATTCAGACATCAAATTCTTTCATTTTTATTGTGCTTTCTAATTTTTAAAATTTATTTATCATCCTACTATCCTCTTATGTCTGGATCAATGACTGTCGGAGAAGTTCTCAATATGCTAAGTTATTTTTTCTATTCCCATTTTTGTTTTAATTCACAGTGCATAAAGCATACTATCCCTTGATTATTCAATACAAATGGCTGAACCCAGTACACCTGAGTCGGAAACCACAACGAAACCTCAACTCATATACCGGTGTAAGAAATGCAGAAGAATTGTTGCTTCAGAGGATAATATAGTTTCCCATGAGCGTGGAAAAGGGGAATCAAGCTTCAAGTGGAAAAAGAGAAGCAGCGAACCCTGGGAAATGGAAAAGCAACCAGCTGACTGCACCTCAATATTTGTTGAACCCATGAAGTGGATGCAAGCAGGTACTCTTAAATTCCCCTCATATATCTTATGGTTGCCGTAAGATCACTTTTCATACTTCATACTAACATTATGGATATGGATTGACTTGGAAGTACAAGAAGGTCATGTGGAGGAGAAACTTCTCTGTATGAGCTGTAATGCTCGTTTGGGTAACTTCAATTGGGCTGGTATGCAGTGCAGCTGTGGAGCCTGGGTTAACCCTGCCTTTCAGATGCATAAAAGCAGATTAGATGAGTGCTACATGTAAAACAAGCACCTTGTAGCTTTCCCAAAAAACCAGAGCTTGAATCTTTTGAAGAACAAAACATATGGCTGCTTAGCTTTGAAGATTGTCTTGTACCGGTTTTACTTCAAACTAGGTTTATTTATTAGATACTAGTTACTGAATGAAACATATTGTAAATGGTTCTTCTCATACTGATATGTATAAGTTCTTTTTTCTTTTTTTCTTCCTTTTTCTTTCACCATTAAAATTTTCGTTTTCCTTTCCTATGCTGCATTTTGTGTTCTGGTGGACTGACAGACATGCCACAATTGAAAACACGATATATGTGATCTGTGTCATAATAGAGGTATGAATTTTTACAATGGAACTATTTGGATTGTATCACCAACTTCTAGCATGACCATAATTTTCTTGGTTTCTCGGCAATAGAAATTTGTGATTTGTGTATTCCTTCCCTGAACTCAAATGCATCTTTAGTCTATCTTTGAAGTAGTTCATATATTAGCTTTGGATGGAAGATTGGTGACCTGTTTTGTCATTTGCTGCTCAAACTCTGGACATTTAAGAAAACATAAATAGTAATGCTATAACAAATAAAACTTTATTCTAGATGTACTTTTTGTGTAATATAACATAAAAAAAATATCTTATGAATCCTATCGAAGCTAATCCTTCTTAAATTTCACATGGCTATTATTTTTTTGGGCTTTATTAATCTCATGTGACATAAGAGAAGTTCTCTTATGTCATAGAGATAGTTATGAGTAGGACTCACTCACTTAAAGAAAAAAAAAAGTAACACAGAAATCGATGTATGTGTAGAAGAGAAAAATACTTTCCTACAATATAAGATAATATTTTCCCTATTTTTTTATACCAGCTCCACCACATTATCGAGATCCATCATGAAAAATCTTCTATGGCCCACAGCAGTGAATGATCCCATCGAGAAGCTCAAGATTTTTTTTATTATATCTTTTGAGAAATATAGAACAGGAGCTTTATACTACCATGTCCTTGGTGGAACAGAAAAAATAACAGTCAAAGTGATATAGTGGAGGTGCAGATTATGATCATACAGGTCATTGACGTGAGCCATTGAACTCATGCAAATTACTAGGTTGATAGAGATTTGTAGTGAAGGGGACCAATTTGAATCGTCTCTCACGCAAGGGACTAAATCGCTCAACTAAAACAAAAAATAAAACGGGATTTTTTTTTCAATTCAATTAAAAGTAAAGAAAGACGTAAAAATTGAATTAAAAACAACCAACCCATAATTCGGATTCCTAGGACATTCATCATTGGACAAATAATTACTAAATTCGTGGTTAACCCTAAACGAATCAGAATCCTTGCATTCGTTTAGAAACCTTCTCTAGACGATCGCCTAGCGTTTAATCAAAAATAGCGCGTCTACTCGTGCAATCGCAGAGTATCAACCTATTCGACTTGAGGTCATTGGATTAATCAATCTAAACGTTAAATATAACATTTAATCCCTTCCATAGAGTGCAATAGCAGATTTCAGATTAAACATACAATTGTGTGATGCTCAATCCGAATAGGGGAAAACAAACGAATTCAGTTAGAGGGGCGTAGGTTCTCTGGATTAATCCATGGAATCTTCAACCCTTGGGTTAATTAAAGAATGCTTAGCCTAGCATAGCTATTAGAAAACAAAACAAAAAAGTAAAAGAGAATAGAGAAGAACATGAAGAATAGTAGAGAAAATGAAAAACTCAATTGAATCCTAAAATTGTAAAACGTGAAAACTGAAACAAAACGGTAATGTTTCCTAACATATAGCCTTTTAACCCCTATTCAAACCGGGTTAAGGCTTCACAAATCCGACCCAAAAAAAAAAACGGAAATAATGGCTTTGGACCTCATAGATATTGAGTTCCCAATTACAAAAGCAAGCACAATTAATTAACTAAAACTCCAGAATCTTGTCTTTGACTTTGGCTCCAATTTTGACCATCTTCTTGTTCGAATTTGGCTTTCATGTCTTCATAACATTTGTAGCTCTCTGAATCATCTCCAAAACGAGAAAAGAATGAGGTTAATGGGATACTTATAACAAAAGTTAGGCTCAAAATATTGGAATAACGTAAATCTAGATTTTAGTATAAAAACGAATTAAATCTAATTAAAAGCCCAACATTCAATTCAGCCCAAAAGACTAGTACTTACACATTGAACAATCCTAAAATTATTAATCAAAAATAACAAATAAGGACAATAAAATTCAATTATCAATCATTCTACCTTGTGGTGACTGATTAGATAATCACTTTTGCTTGAACTTTGTTTAAGTATATTTTTAGCTATTGTTTTATTTATATTGAATTGTACTCGAACGAGTATGAAATTTATTACATATATTAGGAGTTACTAATTTATTTATATTTTAACGTAGCCTAATTTATATTTTACTTTGGATATCTCACAACAAGGCAAAAAAATTAAAATAATGCATTTAAATTAAATAATTACGCATTTAATGCTGTTTTGTAAAAAATTACACATCTACTGCACAATGTGACGCCACTTTTGAGCGTTACATGTGACGCCCCAATGGGGCGTCTCTCCCCTGGAGATTCTTTCCTTATTTGCTGCAGATATGATTGAGGGACAGAGCATGATGCTTCTGCATATCTTCTCCAAATATACTTAAGATTTGATTTGGATTTGTAGACTCTGATTTGTTGAAGATTTGAGTAGGATTTCTTGAAGATCTATGAATGATTCAAATTATCTGTTTGCGCGCTCAGAAGCTTCCCTCCATTAAGTTAGGATTGGGTCCATAGCTTGCTGGTGATGATGTCAACCAAACACGCTGCTGACCTCATCTTCAATGCTACAACACTGTTTTCCGATGCTACAGCACTGACCTGCAATAAAATAGCAAATGCAATAAATGGTTCTAACACTCAAATTATCTTCAAATATCCACAATTAACATATTTCTCATTCAAATCATGAAAATATAGAATTCATGCATTAATCATATAAAACCAAGAGAATTATGTATATTATTGCACCAAAACATCACAAATAAGCCTAAAAATAACTCTTCACCATAGAGTTATCACCTGCAAGCTGGCTAGCTTTACTTAGGGAGAAGACCGAAGAACAAAAATAGCAAGGGAGAAGAGTTGAGAGTTGGAAGCAAGCAATAGCCAGAAGAAGAAAATGGAGAAGACTATTGTTCAGCCCGTCTTGCAATGCATCGAAGGAATTTTCGCAAAGAGACATTGTGCAGAAGAGGACTCTGCGTAAAAAGACGTTGCATCCCATATCATATATAGATGGGAATGGATTCTCAAATGTGATAAAGTGGTCATGTGGTCAGATTATATTGAAATTATAAGGATTTAAACATAGGAGAAGAAAAGAAAATATCAAAGAGAGTACGAATAAAAAGAAAGAAAAGAAAAGCTCACCTGCTTGCATCATGATTCGTAGAGTCCATTTACCTCACTTTTCCTATAGCTAGCTGTGTTATCACGAAAGAAGAAAGCTCTCTGCACAAGAAAAAGGTTTTTGGCCTGCACACGGCACCACCTGCAAGCTGGGTAACTTTGCTTAGGGAGAAGACCAAAGAACAAATACAACAATGGAGCAGAGTTGAGAGGTTGAAGCAAGCAATAGCCAGGAGAAAAAAATGGAGAAGACTATTGTTCAGCCCCGGGAGATTTTAGGGTATAAAATGGGTGAGTGACAAATGGGGCTAAAACCCACTCATTTAAGGGTTTCTGGCCAATATATACTCGAGTATCTGGGGAGGATACTCGAGTACTCAGGTAAATATTTCAATACACGATGAACACCTTCAACCAGGACAATATACTCGAGTATATTGTCATATACTCGAGTATAGTTTTTTATCAACAGTTAAATAATGACAAATTGATATTATGCTTAAGGAAAATGTCAAATATTTTAAATAGTTTATAAATAAGGGGGAAGTAATAATTTTTAATTAATTAAAAGACATATAAGTCAAATAGCCAGGCTTTTTGACCCTTTTGTCCCTCATTAAATAATTAATAACCAATTTGCCCCTCCCCCAGAACTATCCACCATCCTTCCCCCATTTAGTCGATTAAGTTGCACTTTTAATCGACTAAATGGGCAAAACTCAGAAATCATGAAACGCGAAATTTAGTCGACTAAATACTCACCTTAATCGACTACATTTGTTGCACTTTTAGTCGACTAAGGCCATTATTTAGTCGACTAAATGTCGCAGAAAACCCTATATCCAGACCTCTCTCGGTCTCATTTTCATTATATTCGAAATCAAAACTCCTCTTTCTCTTGTTTGTCAGTTGTGATCCTTCCAATCACCCTTCCATTTCATCCCACCACCTCTAAGGCATAGTAATTGTGAAATCATTGTCATTTCCCTTTATTTCTCAATTGTTTCCCCTAAATCCGAACCCAAAACCCTAAAATCCGATTCCTACCCCCAAAATTCTTGTGAAAGATGAGCTCAAGTCCAAACATGTATGTTACCATGATTTACTATGATGGAAAGCATTATGAAGGCCCCAACGGTGTTCAATTTGAAGGAAACATTATGAAAGCATTATGCTTGCCGGCGACATTATGAGGGTTGACTTGCTAAATCGTAAATGTCAATGTGGACGGTTCACAGCTAGACGATTTCCTTGCAGTCATGTGCTAGCAGTGTGCAAGGTTGAAAAATTGAACCACTATGACTATGTCGATCCTGTGTTCTCAATTACACAAATTGAGAAGGTCTATGCTGCACATTGGTTTCCAATGGGTAATGAGTTGTTGATCCCAGAAATAGATGGTCCAACTATTATCCCAAATGCATCTTTGGTTCGTGCACAAGGGAGACCGAAGTCTTCAAGGATACATAATGAAATGGATTGGGTTGAGTCCCAACCCACAAGCAGTAAAACTAGATGTAGCACCTGCAAGCAAATTGGTCACAATAAACGTACATATCCTATGAGGATTAGACAAAGCTGAACCAATGTTGTGCATGTATTTAAGGTCTTTTGTAAGAGTTCATGTAATTCTGTTATGAATTTTTATGTTACTTTGTGTTACTGTATAACTCATTATGTTATTTGACTTTTCATTTCTAAGTCCATTATCTAACATTGGTCCATATTGATAGATTGAAACTCATAACTAATACTAATATTACCCCTAAATGAATTCACCAAGTTTCGGGGAGCGTAAACAAACAGTTTCAAGCAATACGTACCCAATTGCATACGAATCCTGTACAATACAATTTTGTACCTGAAAGTGTGTTCCCCAAGTCATTATATGCGTGTACATTAGTATTCGATCGGTTCTGTGCCAAAAAAATGCGTGCAAAACAGAATGGGGTGTCAAAACCACTTATTTAGTCGAGCAACCTGTGCTGGTTTAGTCGACTACACAGTTTAGTCGACTAAACCAGTACAGGTTGCTCGACTAAATAAGTGGTTTTGATACCCCATTCTGTTTTGAACGCATTTTTTTGGCACGGAACCGATCGAATATCAATGTACACGCATATAATGACTTGGGGAACACACTTTCAGGTACAAAATTGTATTGTGGCGGTTATAAACCATGAATGTACATGTATTGCATAAATCTTGGTTTAGGGCACCCGAAACTTGTGTTCTTCATTTAACTCTCTTATGAGCACCTGTTCTGAATTTCATTGGACATTTTAGACCCGTTGGACTGTGATTAGACACAAATTGAAAACAAGAATGTAAAATTACCATGTTCCTTCATTTGGTAAACAAGAAAAATGACATAATTACGTAAACGGTTCACAACATGATGGGAACATTAAATAGTTCAGCTCATAAACATAATATCACATAAACTACAAATGTCAAATATGAAGACCGAAGTCAATTACATAACAACACACACTACAAACGTAAAGTAAAAAACATAAACATTAAATCTAATCCTCCTCCTCCTCGGACGCCGTCTCCTCGTCATCCTCGTCTGACACATCAGTCCCCTATCCTACAACATCCTCAACCTGCTGTTTTCCTCGTCCAAGCTCTAGACGAGCAAGCCTATCTTCAACACCCTTGAACCGTCCCTGTATATGTCTAAATCTTTCATTCCCTTTCTGCACGTGACTCTTCCTCCATTTTTTGTGTTTAAGCGCCATTTTTCCTATTTTCTTCAGCGTGGCGTTTATGCCCTTCATAACATCACGCAATGAAAACCCACCCTCAGGCTCAGCTATCTCCTGCTGGTCACCCTCATCATCATCGTCATCATCATCCTCCACCTCGGGCTCAACCATGTCTACAAGTGGAGCAATATCAGGAACCTCAACATCAGCCGCACCTGTGAACTGCCACACTCCTGTTTTGGGGTTCTTTGTCATCTTGCACTGCTCCAGTAGAAGTTTTCCAAACTTATGATTATACCCTGTGGTCTTCTTCAAGGTCACATTACCCATAGGAACATCAAAATGCTCCAATATCCTCTGAACAAGACAAGCAAATGGAAGTGCACCCTTGTGTTTGGCCTTATACATCATCCAACAGATGTAGTGCCTCCAGTTCACCGAAGTACCATGTCGGATAGCCCACATGATGGGAATGTCATGCTCCAACACCCTGGAATGATTGAACGCTCGCGAAAACAGAATGTGGGTGATGACATAGTGTAGTATACGGGACTCCACAGTAACCAACCCCACCGTATAGGCAATGTGTTGCCCACATACTCTTCTCTGCTTCTGCACGACATCACCTCGTGTATATCCTGGAAGTATGGTCCCGATGTCTGCGTCATATTCCACAGTCTGCGCAGAATCAAAGTCATACCCCAGTAACTCCAACCATACCGGAGCCGTCATGATGATCTCCACCCCGCAGACCCTAGACCTCAGCTCACCCTGTACGTAGCTGAGGTTATGGTAGAAGGCCCGTACATGCAGCTCAGAATATGAACACGACAGTTCAGCCAAGGTCCTAAGATATGATTCCTCCAACCACCTCACAATGTTAAAACCTTCTTTTTTCAAAAAAGGCTGTATCAAGTGATTTGGCCCCACATATGGGTCGGTTAACAAAGTCACGGACAAATGATTCATGAACCACGGGGTCATTCTCGAACAAGTATCCGAATGGGAGGTCGACAGGAGCGGGCTCTTCCTCTTGTGACCTTGACGAAGACGGACGGTCTTGTCGTAGCTTCTGTCGTCTCTCATTTCCAGTGCTAGACGATCTTCTACGGCCAGCCATGGGAACAACTGTACCTACAATGCAAGTGGAAACAATATCGATGAACAATAACAATATTAAAAAATTTAAAATTCAATATAAAAAACAAAACCTAATCCTAAAATAAAACAGAAAACAAACCCTATACCTATACCATACCATAAAAACAGGAAACGTAAACCCCAAACGCATTCAAAAACAGCACCCCAAACCCTAACCCTAACCCTAAAATATAAACTCTAACCCTAACCCTAACCCTAACCCTAACCCTAGCACATCACAAAAAACCATTCCTAGCCCCTAACATAAAAACATCAACCCTAACACTACAACCCAAACAAAACAGCAATATAAACCCTAACCCTAACCCTAACCCTAACCTTAACCCTACCCTACCCTAACCCTAACCCTAAGCCTAAGCCTAAGGTACCACATCAACCCTAACCCTCACCCTTACAACAAACTTAACACTTTACCCCTAACCTAAATCCACAAAACCGCAAACAGAAATCAAATGCATGGAGAAAACAAAAAATAAAACCTAAACCTAAAACCAAATGCAAGTCAGAAAACGTTACCTAAATGTCGATTTCGCAAGTGTGAACCAAGGATGCTTCAATCGCACCTTCAAGGGTTGAGATTCGGACTTGGTTGGAGAGACGGGACGGAATGGAGCGATTTAGTCGATTAGGGTTTGAAAATAACCCCCTTTGCGAAATGGGGGGGTTTTAAAAAACCTGATCTGCGACATTTAGTCGACTAAATAATGGACTTAGTCGACTAAAAGTGCAACGAATGTAGTCGATTAAGGTGAGTATTTAGTCGACTAAAATTCGCCTTTCATGATTTCTGAGTTTTGCCCATTTAGTCGATTAAAAGTGCAACTTAATCGACTAAATGGGGGCAGGATGGTGGATAGTTCTGGGAGAGGAGCAAATTGGTTATTAATTATTTAATGAGGGGCAAAAGGGTCAAAAAGCCCAAATAGCCAGCATTTTCATTTTCTTATTTTTTTTCTTTTAAACGTTTTGAAGAACCAAATCATTGCTTAGACTCTTTGTTTCAGTATTAGTAAAGTTCCTTTTGGATCATACTAAAAAACAGGATCCATTTATAAAAAAATTATTCTTGTGGTCCCTATAAAATTCAAAGTGGATCCATTTTAGTCCTTTTGGGGGACTAATGTGGGTCCTTTTTGAATTTGTGAGGAATCAAGATTTCAACTAAATGAGTCCACTTCAATTTTTAGAGACCTCAGGACTATTTTTTTTAGTACGAATACGAGAATCGTGTTTTTTTTGTTAACGACAAAGGGGTATGATATTGTAACAACCAATTAGGGTTACTATCAATGTTACTACCAATCAATTTCATCGTTAGATCGATTATGTCGATTCAACGGTTATATTTATTTCCATCTTTGTATGGTTATGATTTCCCATATTTAATGTGAAAATATTAAATATAGGAAATCATAATTATATAAAGGTGAAAATAAATATAAAGTATTAAATATCAAGAAGGCTAAAATGTAAGTTAATCCCTTGAACTTTGACCATGTTTTAAATTACCCCCTTGTACTTTTAATTGTTTTGATTAACCCTTTATACTTTATAATTGTTTCAAATAAACAATTTTATTAAAAAATTTACAAACTCTGTTAAACCTCTTCACATGCCCTAAGCCCCAAATCTCAAAAATTTCTTTTCTCTTTTCTTCTACGTTCTCTCATCTCTTATTACAATTTTCTTTGGATCTTTTCTTAGTAGTTTGGGATGATTCCGATTTGGATCAGAGAAGATTAACGTAGAAAAATCTTCACAAAGTTTGGGATGGGATGATCTTGTTATTATTTATTCACAAAGTTTCCAGCGATGATCTTTTCTTCTACGATTTGGTATGATCTTTTCGTTTCTCTTTTCTTTAGCTCTTGATTATTTATTCACAAAGTTTCCAACGGTGATTGTTTCCCCTTCGTAGAAGATGTTAATATGTTTTAAGAGAGACCATGGGAGAACATAGAAGAAAAGAGACACGTTAATCTTCTCTAATCCAAGTCGAAATCATCCCAAGCTACTAAGAAAAGATCCAAAGAAAATTGTAATAAGAGATGGGAGAACGTAGAAGAAAAGAGAGAAGAAATTTTTGAGATTTGGGGCTTAGGGCATATGAGGAGGTTTAACAAAGTTTGTAAAAAATTTAACAGAATTGTTTATTTGAAACAATTATAAAGTACAGGGGGTTAATTGAAACAATTAAAAGTACAAGAAGGTAATTTAAAACATGGTCGAAGTTCAAGAGGATAACTTATATTTTAGCCACCAAATGGTGGTAGCTCAGTTGGTACATGGGAGCTGAGCAGGTGGAGTGTGAGAGCATGTGTTCGAACCTCCCCAGTACCACCTTTGGGAGGGGTTTAAAGCCTTAATCCCGAACCCGCCCTGAATCGGACTAGTCGCGAAGCGATGAACCTATGGAATATTTCAAAAAAAAAAACTTATATTTTAGCCTATTTTGTATGTGTAAATTATGTTCAGAGCTGCAACTGTGGGATAATTTAGTGGATAGTTATACATCAAATTATGATTTGTTTGTTTCTTTGTTTATATATATGTTTGAGATCATGGTGATGATGACTAAGTGGGAAATTATTTATCACATTATAAATTATAATGTTTCTTTTTCTTTTATTTTTGTTAAACAACAATTAATATTTCAAACGTAATGATAATTTTTTGACTGCTTCGTGTGGTAAGAGGAACGTGATGGAACAACAATCAAAATTAATTCAAATAAATAAATTTTTAAAGTTGTCATCAATTCTATTCAAATTAGCAAAAAGTTTTTTAAAAAAACTTGTCTTCAAAATTTTTAGGAGTCATTGAGGATATAGATCCACACATCATGATTGTAGCCGTCCGCAATAGATAAAAAATAACGAGCACCCTTAATAGACGGAGTAGGGTTTGGTCTTGTAAGTCATAATAGATTAATTGACTGCTTTTATTATTATTCAAAGTGATTGATCCGAGAGGATCAGGAATGTCCAACCGGTAATAGGTAATTGTATATCGTATTATTATGCTTGCTAATGTTTATGGAGGAGACATCGTAAAGGGTTATAGATCACTGTGAACAGATAATAACGGTATAGTCAAAGCAAGGGGTTTGTGCATAATAACAGCTAAAAAGGTAAAGAGCATAAAGTGTGTACCCGGTGGACTTAGTCCTCTATGTATAGGTGAGTTACATGTAGGTGTAGAATCCTAACTAGAGTGGGTTTGCTAGGAAGGATAGGATGAATGATAATTTGCTTATCCTTATCAGAAAAAACCTATTACCTTTAGGGCTTAATGTTTGATATAGAGACCGGTATTATAATAACTCTAACTGGTGAAATTCTTAATCGGATATAATTAGGTGATTAAAATGATGAATTTGAATTAGAAATAAAATTTTCAATTTTTGGTATTTTTTGGGAAACGTACCAATAGTGTAAAATTAGGGATAAAATCATAACTTGACAAGGTTACCGGAAAACTTGAAATTCATCTGTTAAGAGACTAATAATAGACATTATTGAATGTTAAATTATTTACTTGATGATTAATTCATGAATTAGTGAAGGTTTAAGTGAGGGATAACTATGTCATTTTATATGCTTAAATGAGAGTAAAATGGTAACTTCATATAGGTAAAACCTTTTGACCAAAATCAAGGCTCACTTAAGTGAATCCAAGACCACTCCTTAGTAAAAAATTTATGTCTTCTTCAAGGTGCTTGAGGAGCCAAAACCATGGAGTTGCACATACATATTAACTTTCACTCACATCTAGCCTCAGGTCCCAACATGAGAGTTATTCCCCTCTGCTTTTCCTCACAAACTTGCTAAAATCCATTGTGTGAGGAGATCATTTCTTGAGAAAGTTGAGGGTTTTTGAGTGTTCATGAACTTTGAGACAACTTTGGCTTCATTGGTTGGTTGAAAAACATTCCTTAGAGTCTTGTGAGTTGATTCAAGGTAAGAAATACTACTTTTACTAAATTTTTGGATGGATCAAAATTTTGAAGTTTTCATGAATGTGTGGTTCAGTTCATGATGTTGTGGGGGTGATTGAAGCTTAACTTGTTTGTAAAGTATGCTTGGGAGGTGATTTAATTGGTGGAAAATGGTTTAAAACTTGGTTTCACTCACTTTGAGTTTTGGCCAAAAATTTACATGCAACAGAAAGGGAATTTTAAATATTGTGATTATATTGCATGACTTAGACCTTGTATATAATTGCAGATGTGTTTACAATGTTGAATGATTGGTGAAAATGAAAGCAGAACAATGATTGGAATAATAATACTTTAACAATACTGCATTGAAATAACATCAAGAGTAGCTTCCAAGCTTCAATCCAAATTAAGGAAGCTTCCAAGGCATTTCTCCACAAGATGGCCAAATGGATTACTTAATGAATCCATCAAGATTTCAAGCCTCCAACACCAACAACTTATGGCTTTCAACTCTAAATCAATCAAGAGACAATATTCCCATCAAAACAACAACAATAACCATGGTCATCTAACACTCAAAATCACCATGAGAACTTAGAAATCAAACCTCAAAAATCATTGGTTTAAACTCAAGTTTCTTACTATAGTTATACTCCAAGTCATCAAAGGATTAATCTTCAAGCTTCAAATCAACTAAAAACTCATCCTAGCCTCTATGGACATGTAGGTCGAAGGGAAGATGATGAGAGATCTTCCAAACAAGAGTTCCTCGAAGGAAACTAAGGCTAGGGATTTGTTTTCAAGGTTGCAAGAATCATTTCTTGTCAAAGCTGCTATAGATTTTAGTGGCTAAATCATGGTGTTCTAAGCTTGTCTTGCTTTCCTATGGAGTTCACGATGGGCTACTATTTGGAGCTGCAATTTCGAATGGAAGAAGATGAAAAATGCTAACTTAAGTGTCTTAAGTTTTAATTATAAGAAAGGTTAATCTTGTGACCACTTAAATCTTCTTAAATTTTGCAATTAGGTCCTTGTATCTTTATTAAGTTATAACATAAATTCTAAAAGGATTTAATCCATAATAACATCATTTAACACCCATGAAATTTTCTAAATATCTTATTATGACATCAAAATTAAGTTTAGGTCAACTTTTGCTTATTTGTGATTTGGTCCTTAAACTTTACCATATTTGTATTTTGGCCTCTATACTTTTCCCATAATTTCATTTGGGTCCCTAATGACTAGATTGGTAAGAATTACATTCTCATTCATAATATTATCACACAAATCTATTCAAATCTTACACAAATCCCTTCAAATCTTCCACAAATCCACACGAAATTCACGTTTACACAAATTACTAATGTGGGTTATTATACAAGTCATTTCAAGACCTAGTTTCTCAGCAATAATGTAACAAATTTATTATTATCATGTGTGTTATATGCGCCCGAAGAGATTGCAAGAACATCAATTACCATGAAAACAAATTTTACTTTAAGATCTAAAAGAATTGTTCAGATTGTCATTACAGTATGTCTCCCATACAATATCATATTTATTTTATTGTATAGTTAGAACTTAGACGTACTCCTCCACTTTCATATACATCATTCCATTCTTGTGAATCTCTTCTTGTTGGTCAACTTTATATTGGGTACTGGACTTGTCAGAACCAATGCTATACTGGCAGAGAAATAACTGCGTAGATCTGGATGGCTCTCTACAATGTGAAACATTAAAGTTGTAATCCAGCTAGTGAGGAAACTGTTTACTTATATCCTTTGCAAAAACAAACTTACAAAGCTCTTGTTAAAGTCAAATCTGGGATGGAAGAGTTGTCAACAGCTTCTGACATATGACAGTTCCTGGAAAATATAGGAAAGCGTAATCCAAAAACTGTGATCTCTCAAAACTTGTCATCTTCACGAAATTAAAAGATTTTGTCCATGTTTCAAGCATATTAGGAACATCAGGCAAAACTATCCTCTCCACTCCTAGTCGCGTGAGTTTCTGATGAAAGAAAAATTCAAGTCAGAAAACCATACTAAAGAAATTACTGGAACTGTGGATTTTTTTAATAAAGTAAAATTTGATATTGTAATCAGTTTTAATACATAGCAGACAAATTCTACATCAGAACTGAATACAGATATTTTCAACTTCAGTGACTATATAGTATGACAATCTCCCGATTCTATAATGATGATATACAATATGGATGAAGTTAAAACGATTATATGCATAGTGATCAAACCTAAATTTTTAATAGAGATTAGAGTGTTCTTATGACTCAAAAAGGAAAAATGTTCCACTACTTTTGTCCTAACATGCTTTATCCAAAAAGAAAAATGCATTATATATGACAGATTAATGAAGTAGGAAATATATATTTATTTTTTTAATTTTTCAAGAAACAATGTGTTCATACATAAATTTGTGTGCTTTTTATATTACCTTTTCAAGCTCATCCATTAAAATGCGACACATTCCAAGTCCACGATACAAAAATCTGGTAGCTACGAGAGGTACTTCTGCTACCTTTCGTCCAAATATCCTAGAAAATGAAATGGCAAGTCAGAATATCATGAAATGTCTAGGTATAAAAAACTGCAGCTAAAACGGGAAATGCAATTACATGATCTACTAGATACTTATTAGTAGCATATCCTATACTCACCTAACAGCTGCCACACTAACCAATTCTTCATTTCTCTCCATAATTACAACATAGAAACCCTGAAAATTTGATCGATTAAGCTCCGACCTACAAAGTTCCAAAGTACAAATATCAGGCATTGGCTCAGAGAATATACCAAAATGCAACACAACTTAGAGAAAGGTATTATGATCACATATGATAATTTATACTTGTAAACAAATTTGTTAGTAATTCGTATAAATGCTAAATGAGTGAAGATTGCACACGATCTTCTCATTTTAAATGTAACTGTTGCTGTAAATAATGTCATAGAAGTCTCACAATGTATATATGTATTTGTATTTCTTATTTGGTTTAATATATAAATGAAATCTCCTTCGTGTAGTTAACACAAGGATTACAGTCAAATGCCTCTTGTATTTTGATAGTTAACATGGTATCTAGAGCCTGACAAGAGGAATCCTAATCCGCATCTTTCCGGTGGACCACTGTCCGCCGAGTAAATTTTTTTTTCCGAAAATCGTCATATCTGTCTGTTTCCGGCTTCCATCTCTCGTCTAAGAACCTATCTGATCACTCTCGCTGTCAGGAACCGCCATTGACCGTCGCTGGCCGCCGTCTCCGATGACTTTTCCGGCAATTTTTCTGACAAAACACCCATCATTCTGACCGCCACAACAAGGTGGTCCTCTCTGTCCAGGACCCACCTCCAAACTCCAAGCCACGCGCTCTCACGCACGTGAGAAAGCCACTGTAGTCGTTCTCTTGCAGTGCCGCGTGGAGGCACGTGCAGCTTCGGCTGGACTTCTGACCACCACGGTTCAACTCGTCTTCTCTTTGCGCACCTGGATCTGTCCTCACTTTGTTGTTACGACTTCGTTCCAGCTTCCTACAGCGTCTTTTCCCTTGTTGGTTTCTATTCACGCATGTTTCTTTGTTTTTCGTTGCTGTTTATTTTTGTTTTAGGTGACCTATGGCTGATTCGTCACTCCACGATGCATCCAAGGGTTCTCAAAAGAATGACACGCCTGTTTTTACTAATTGTGTTAATGTTCCGTTGAACGTCGACAAGTTGGATGGCTCCAATTATGACTTTTGGGCTTCTGATCTCCGACTTTGGCTTGATGGACAGGATTATACTGACCATCTCATTACTAAGGCTGAGTCCATCTCAGTAGATGTATGCCCTCATTGGAAAAAGGTTGATGCTCAGTTATGTAGCATCATCAAGTCTACCATCCACCCGTCATTGAAGCAGATTTTCTGTGCTCACGTCACTTGTGAGTCTGTTTGTCGTCAGGCCAAGCCACTTTATACCAATGACACTCAACGACTCTATGGTGTTTGTCAAAATTTGATCACTACTATTGCTGCTCAACACCTTGATGTCTCTATGTCTGCTTATTTGAGAAAAGTTCAGGGTCTCCTTCATGATTTCAATGAACTTTTACCGCCTGCTGCAGACCCTGCTAAGGAACTTGAGCAACGCAGCACATTCTTCATGCTCATGGCTCTTTATGGCTTTCCCCCAGAGTACTCTATCAACGAGGATCAGATCTTGGGCTCTACTAATGTTCCATCCCTGGACTCTGTTTGGTCTACGTTGCTTCGAATTCCACCTAAGTCTGCTATGGAGCCTGCAATATTTGCTCCCTCTTCAATTGACCCATATGCCCTTGTCTCCAAGGGTTATGCACGTGGACGAAAACCCTCTACGATACGCTTTCTCTGCACTCATTGCAACAAGTCGGGTCATACTATTGATCATTGCTGGGATCTTCACGGTCGCCCTCCTCACTCCGCTAATTTTGCTCAGAGTGTTGCTCATGCCTCGGATTCTGCTTTGATTGCTGGACCACAGCCACCTCCGTCTATTCTCACTGACTTCTTGCAATGGTATAAAGAGAAGCGTCCTCCTGGTACCACTGCCTCTGGAGCACACACGGGTAATTCCTTTGCTGGTTTTTCTCACTCTCCCTATCTTGGTTCATGGATTCTCGATTCTGGTGCATCTGACCATATTTTTGGTAATAACTCTTTATTTACCTCTCTTTGTACGTCTGGTCCCCTGCCCAGTATCACTATGGCTAATGGGTCACTGGTTCAATCCCAAGAAATTGGCACTGTTCTCCTTTTTCCTTCTATTCACATTAACAATGTGCTTTATGTTCCTAATTCTCCTTTCAACCTTATTTCCATTAGTTGCTTGACTCAATCCCTTGACTGTATTATTTCCTTCACTAAAGAGTCTGTCATTTTGCGTCGGATCTGAGTCCAACGGCCTTTAGCAGCTTTCCACTTCTATCCCAGTGTGCTCTGTTGTGGATTCTTCGCTTACTATCCACGCTCAGTTAGGTCATCCGAGTCTTGCTATGCTCCAGAAGATGATCCCACGTTTCTCAAATTTATCTAGTTTGTCTTGTGAGTCATGTCAGTTAGGGAAGCACACTCGTAGTTCGTTTCCCTATCGTGTCAGTCGTCGGTCTTCGTCTCCTTTTGCTTTAGTTCATTCAGATATTTGGGGTCCTAGTCGTACCGTTTCCACTATGGGGTACAGATATTTTGTAACTTTTATTGATGATCATTCTCGATGTACTTGGTTATTTTTAATAAAAAATCGGTCTGAATTGTTTTCCATCTTTAACAAGTTCTTTAATGAAATTCTTACTCAATTTGGTGTTTCGATTCGCATTTTTCGAAGTGATAATGCTCGTGAATATTTGTCTCATCAATTTCAAACATTCTTTGCGTCTCAGGACATCCTTCACCAGACATCATGTTCACACACCCCTCAACAAAATGCGGTTGCTGAACGCAAGAACCGTCACCTCATTGAAACTACTCGGACACTTTTGTTGCATGGTCATATCCCCCTCCAGTATTGGGGCGATGTTGTCCTCACAACTTGTTACCTCATTAATCGTATGCCTTCCTCCATACTTAATAACCAGGTACCACATTCTATGTTGTTTCCCATCAACCTTTGTACCCACTCACTCCTCACGTCTTTGGTTCTACTTTTTTTGTCCATAATCTCAGTCCTGGTCTTGACAAGTTATCTGCTAAGTCACATAAATGTATTTTCCTGGGTTATCCTTGCTCACAAAAAGGTTATCGTTGTTACTCTCCCAGTCTTCGTCGTTACTTTGTCTCGGCGGGTGTTACTTTCTTTGAGTTTATCCCATTCTTTGACTCCTCCTTCTTTCCCAGTGACTCTGTTGCTACTCAGCTACCTTTACCCCCTGTTTTCAGTTCAATATATACCTTCACCACCTCCTTCTTTAGATTTCCCCACCCATGTTCCCCCTCAAGGTTTATCATCGTCGGCAACGTCCACCTGTTCCCCAAGACCCTGCCCCTATTGTTACTGAGGCTCCTGTGGACTCACTTCTGTCATCATCTCCTCTGGCAACTGCGATCCTTCCGTCTGACATTGATCTACCCATTGCACTCCGGAAAGGTACTCGTGATTCTCGCCCCCTCCCAGGTATTTAATAAATCTGAGTTATCATCGTCTTTCTGACACGAGCTGTCGAACTCGCGCAAATTAAAAATTAATTCTTTAGGGTTCAGAAAATTTGCAGTAAAGTGGAAACCCTAAGTCGTCTCTCAAGGAAATTGTTTTGGTTAAAATCGCTTATGAGAACAGAAAATTAAAAGGGGGGTTTTGGATTTTGATTCAATAATTAAAAAGGCAGAATATAAATTCGGAATAAAAGTTCGTAATTAAAAATAACCAACCTAAGGTTTGGGTTCCATGGACGTCTTTCCTCGGATAAGAAGATATCAGAATCGTGATTGATTTGTCAATCGAATCAGAATCCTTATTTCCAATTGACAACCCTCTCTAAGCGATCGCTTAGCATTTGATCAAAGACGATGCTTCTACTCATACAATCGCAGAGTATCAGCCCGCTTGATTTAAGGTCATAGGGTCAATCAACCTAATCATCAAATCTGATGATTAATCCCTTTCCATAATCGCAATCGCAAACCTCAGATTGAATATCCACGATCGCACGATATCAATCTGAGTTGGGAAGGGAAACAAAACTGATTTGAAATAAACGCAGATCCTCAAGACCAATCCATGGAATCCATTACCCTTAGGTTGATTAAAAGGTTCTTAGCCTCGCATGGCTAAGGTAAACATAATTGAAATAAAAAGAAGAAGAAGAAAAAAGATGAAGAACACAATTGAATAAAAACTCAGAGAGAACTTCTCTGTTGTAAAAACTGACTATTAAGGGTTTTCTAGAGTCCCCTTTAAATAGCCGTCACGCAGGACGGCTAGGGTTTCATCGCTCCAGCCCAAACATAAAATAAAAAAAACCGAATAAAATAAAATGAAACAATAAAACTTGGCTTTGGGCCACTTAAGTAATTGGGTTTTAATTTAAATTACAAGCCCAATAGTCAAACAAAACTTCAGCAAAACGCGTCCAACTTGGTGTCCGAAATCGACCAGCTTCTAGTCCGAATTGGGCTTAGACCTCTGCATAAGAATTGTAGCTCTCTGTGTTATCTGAAAAACCCAACAAGAACGGAGTCAATCCGACAACTATGGACCGAGATATTGCCAAAATACAGAAGTAACGTAAAGCTGAAAAATTCTGACGAAAATAAATTAAACCCAATTAAAAACTAAAAACCTAAATTAACTCTAACAATCATTATTTTATTCAAATAAATCCTAAAAATACTAATCAAGAGTAACAAATAAGTGTAACAAAATATGTGTTATCACTTTCGCAATCCCATTTTGCTTGCATCTCTTCTCTTTCTTCTGTATCTATTCCTAAGACTACAGGTGAGGCGTTATCACATTCTGGATGGCGACAGGCCATGATTGATGAGATGTTTGCACTTCAGAGCATTGGTACCTGGGATCTGGTTCCCCTTCCCTCTGGGAAGTCTATTGTTGGTAGTCGATGGATATACACGGTCAAAGTTGGTCCTGATGGTCAGGTGGACCGTCTCAAGGCCTGATTGGTGGCTAAAGGTTATACTCAGGTATTTGGCCTCGATTATGGTGACACGTTTTCTCCCGTGGCGAAAATGACTTCTGTTCGCCTCTTTATTACTATGGCAGTCATTCATCACTGGCCTATGTATCAACTGAACATAAAGAATGCTTTGTCGTCTCCGAAAATCCTTGTATGTCTCAAGCAGTCTCCCTGGGCTTGGTTTGGAAGGTTTAGCACTGTTGTACAACAGTTTGGCATGACTCGAAGTGAGGCTGATCACTCAGTATTTTATAGACACTTTGATTTAGGTTCTATTTATTTGGTGGTATATGTTGATGATATTATCATTACAGGTTATGATAATCATGGCATAACTCAGATAAAACAACTTCTATGCCATCATTTTCAAACAAAGGACCTTGGAAGACTCCGATATTTCTTAGGGATATAAGTGGCCCAATCCAAAGATGGCATTGTACTATCACAGAGAAAATATGCTATGGATATTCTTGAGGAGACAGCTCTGTTGAATGCTAAGCCTGTCGATACTCCTATGGATCCAAATGTCAAGCTTTTGCCAAATCAGGAGGAGCTATTTTCAGATCCAGAAAGGTATAGAAGATTGGTTGGGAAACTAAACTATCTCACAGTTACTCGACCAGACATTTCCTTTGCAGTCAGTGTAGTAAGTCAGTTCTTGAATTCTCCTTATGAAGATCACTGGAATGCAGTAATCTGTATCCTCAAGTACATCAAGCCTGCTCCTGCCAAAGGTCTTCTCTATGAAAACAAAGGTCATACCAGAGTTGTGGGATACTCAGGTGTTGATTAGGCAGGTTCTCCTATTGATAGAAGATCCACTTCTGGGTATTGTGTATTCGTTGGAGATAACTTGATTTCCTGGAGAAGTAAGAAACAAAGTGTAGTTGCTAGATCAAGTGCTGAAGCAGAATATCGCTCCATGGCCACAGCTACCTATGAACTCATCTGGTTAAAACAACTACTAAAAGAACTCAAGTTTGGAGACACTGGCCCAGCATCTCTCATTTGTGATAATCAAGCTGCTTTGCATATTGCTTCAAATCCAGTGTTTCTTGAAAGGACTAAGTACATTGAGATAGATTGTCATTTCCTTAGAGAAAAGGTTCTCTCAGGAGATATAGTCATTCGTTTTGTCAACTCAAATGATCAATTAGCCGATGTATTCACTAAGTCTTTGAGAGGACCTAGGATAGATC
Organism: Gastrolobium bilobum; assembly: GCF_033153095.1. NCBI lineage: Eukaryota > Viridiplantae > Streptophyta > Magnoliopsida > Fabales > Fabaceae > Gastrolobium > Gastrolobium bilobum. Next base: position 253,149 of record NW_026896900.1, read on the forward strand.
AGATATGTAACAAGCTTGGTGCATACGATCTATATGCTCCAGCTTGAGTGGGAGTGTTGCTGTAAATAGTGTCATAGAAGTCCCACATTATATATATGTCTTTGTATTTCTTATTTGGTTTAATATATAAATGAAATCTCCTTCGTGTAGTTAACACAAGGATTACAGTCAAATGCCTCTTGTATTTTGATAGTTAACAGTAACAAATCCCCATATCTATGAATCACCTACCAAGATTACCAATCCCAAGAAAAAAATCCTTTGACATTGAAAACAAATGAACACAGAAAGACAAAGAATTTCCCCACTAGAACCATCTTTCAAACAAATTACCAAAATCCCTTGTTTTACTCTTTAAACAATACTCCAAGCATCATTTAGATTATGAAGACAAGAGGTTTTAAGCATGAATAATGAGTGTGACACAAAAACAATATGCTAAGAATTCTAAAAATATATTATGAAGATGAATTGAAGGATAAGAATTTCTGACCTTTTACCGAATATAATGTCATCCATGAGATCTCTATTAGAGAAAGGGTTCTTTAAGGGCTCAAAACATTCATGCATCACTGAAAGTGCAACATTGAGTTTGCTATAACTCTCTGCCAACAAGTCAATTTTAGTACCACCAACATCACAGCTCTCAGAGTTGACACACTTCACCAATGTCCAAGTTAGGTTGTCGGGACCCACTAAAACTGGTTTTCCTAATAGTTGATGAAGGCTTGCATATATCTGCAAAAAAACATACACAAGTAAACATAGAGTGTAACCAATGTCCTAAAAATATTTCTAGCAGTGTATACTGATCACACACAGCCTTAAATGTTTCATTGGCATTAAACTTTAACCTTTTTTTTTTGTAAATAAACTTTAACCTTTACCCATCACAAAATTCACTCATTGTTGACTAGCTAATTATCTATTAAATGAAAACCATAATTGAAAGCAAGCATGATCTGAATAAAGAGCTCATTCCTAGACTTGAAAGCATTAATTCTATTAAACCTCAGGTACATAAGAGGAAATAATTGTCAATAATTTAATATAGTTGTGATAAAAATGGTAAAGTAATGCTTTCCAGGATTCTAAAATCTTAATATATCCAAGAAAAGGCAGAGATCTCAATTCTTCAGGAAAAATATGATTAAATTTTTCATAAACATATAAGAAAATAGGGAGGTGGATATAATGTACTTGTTCACACTCTTCTCCACATAACCAATTTTTCAAATATATTCTTGATTTATCTCTTGCTCTATTTGTCAGGCATCCAATGTGATCTACATAGGGTTGACAAATATGACACCATCAGCATTACAATATTCATCAACATATGGATTAATGCACACAAAAGGAATTATCAGCTTACACTTATGTTCACATTGAATGCAAGTAAGAAAATCTCCATCTTCAGTCCCTTGGATTTTGATTTGGCTGCAAATCCCGCAACGACATGATGGACAAAACCAGTCACCATTAGGGATATCCTACACAAGCGGAACCAAGACCAAGTTATTGGTATGAAAGTACATAATTGAAGTAACCACAAGATAACATTTAATATGACATGATTGAGAAGGAAAGCAGTTAATATACCTCCAACCCAAGACACTCCTTATGAAATGCAGACGGACATTTGTCACATAAAATAAGTTCACCACCATCATGACAAACAGAACAATTGTCATTTTCACCTTGACACATCATTGCATTGTTTTTCCAAAGCTTCCCTTACCCAATTTTTATGCATTAGTTGTATCATGCAATCCAAGAGTGACCTACCATCCCTAAAAAATATACTAGCACAAGGCCTGCAGTCATAACAACCACTAGCATGAATTGCAAAGGCACCAGGTCTATATGCATTCTGACAACAGCTACACTTGATTCCATCAAGAGTTACCATCCCTTCAATGTCGTGAGTGTTCTTGCCTCCTTTTCCCCGATAGTAGACCTTAGATCTTGGCAATACCATGTTGCTTTCTATTAACCAAGACAAAACATTTCGATGTGACAAACAAGGGGAATTTACGTTCTGCACCCTTGTAGGTAATCCATTCCTCTTATGCTTTGGTGGGCATGCCTTTAATTTCCTGGTGCGTTTATGATTTGTATTCCCAATTGGTAAACCATCTGGAGTATGTGATTCAGCTACAACTTCGACAGGAGAGGATGCCCCAATCAGATGATGAACATCTAGACTTGAAAGATTATTGTCAACTGTAGAATGCATCCTGCTCTGGTCATTTTGGGACAACACAAAATTCATGTTGGACTCCTTTCTCAGATGACTACAAACTTGAGGAATTGAATAGTAAACCTTCTTGTCCTGTGAATCTGGTGACTTGTACCTATATCGTCTTTGCCCAGGATAATTTTTGTGTATAGTCCACTCAATTTTCCATCCAAGATATGCTAGATGTTTTCTTACTTTTGTCTTCAAACCTTCCCTAGACATCTTGCTCTCACATCCAACTGCATATTGATTAATAACTTCAGGACAAAATTCAACTTCAGATAGCTCCAGAGGTTGCCAATATATGGACGTAGAGTGTCTATGTTTTTCGCCAGCATCATAGCAGCAAATTTCCTTTTGAGACTCAAGTTCTTCTACCAACACAATTTCTTTCTGATGTGCCTCTGGCAAGTGTGGTTTTTCCATAATTAAATTGATAAGAATTGAGTCATTAAAGAGCAATTTCAAGACATATTTGCTATTTATATTGATTCTTTCTATGTCAATAATATTTACCTATTAATTGTATTTTTACAGGAAAAAGAATTGAAAATTATAAAAAGCCTGTTGACGCGATTCCACGAGGGTCTTTTTGGAAGAAGAAAAAAAGGCTTATAAATAGGAGACTTTGCATAGAAATTAGGTTAAAAGTCCTTGATTTGTGGAGTCACGGATTTGGCGCTGATCGTGCGGGCGTCATGAATGCAATCCTTGAATTGTGGAATTATGATGAAAAACAGAAAATTAATCAGAATAAATTCAGGAATTATGACCGGATCGCGGATTTGGCACTGATCGTGTGGGCGTCATAAATGCTGTCCTTGAATTGTGGAATTATGATCAAAACGAAAAATTAATGAAATTAAATTCAAAGATTATAACCTGATTGACCAGTTGCCTATTTAAAGGGTGGTCTGCCACCATTCCAAGACATTCGAGACAATTCAGAGATCTATTTCTTCAGAAGGAGACCGACGGCAGAGCTCAAAAGGATTCTTCCACAGTTCTTCTTCTTCATCTATTTCTCTGTAATTTTATACTTTGGAATATTGGATTATTGTTAGCCATGATTATGCTTAGCTAATTCTCTTTTATTGTAGTTAGGGTCACGAGCCCTATGTGAACCCTTGTTACGATGGATTGATTTAGTTTTATTCATTTGTATAATTATCTTTGTCTCTACCTTGTGCGTATTTCCTATTCTCTTTATTAGAACTGATCAATCTGATAGTTGGGAATAGTTTGAAGGTTAGAACCCTAGATAGGAATATTGGGGTTTTCATCTTGAAAGGGGGTAGGACAACAATTGGTATGCATGCTAGGAATAGATGTGTATTTAATTGCGGATGCTTAAATTATTGCGTTCATTGCTTAATACCATGAGGAACATTGCAAGGAATTGGGGTTCCAATTGGGGATTAAAGGGTTAACCTTGCAAGGAATTGAGGGTTAACTAATAAATATTTTTAGATAATAATTTATCCGAGTAATTATATGAATAAATATTGTGAATCAATCCAAAGTAAGAAGTGGGGATCATAAGGTGAGTGCGCTATAGCTACAATATTTCTCATATTTTTATCCAAATCATTTTGCATCATTCTCTTATTTTTAAAATACAAAAATACGTCTTTGTCTTTAATTTCTATTGTTCTTCAAATCACTTGGGTTTTATATCTTGAAAGGACGTTTATAAGATATTCGCTCACAATCCCTGTGGAGACGATAACTTACTTATCACTTTATTACTTGAACGATCGGTACACTTGCCGGTGAGCATCAAGTTTTTGGCGCCGTTGCCGGGGATTGTGATTTCTTATATCTTATAATTTTGAATTTCAAGATTTTTCTTTCTTTTTGTGATTATTTTATTTTCTTCTGTTCTTGTTTTAATTTGTTTTGAACATTGCTACTAATCTTTTCTTGAAGTTTTATGCGAGGCAAGGTTGATCCTACAAAATTGTTATTTGATCCTGAAATTACAAGGTTTGAAAGGAGAAACAGAAGACTTGCTCAGAAGAAATCAAAAGTGCCAAGTGCTCAATCTGAAGAAGCACCTGAAATCCCAACCATGGCAGCGAATAATGAAGCTGAAAATCCACTTATGGATACCATCCTCACTCCAGCCTTCAACAGGCCTAATTCAAGTATTGTCCAACCGAATATTGCTGACAATAATTGGGAGTTGAAGTCTTCCATAATTCAGTTGGTGGAGAGAGTTCAATTTGGAGGAGATGAGCATGAGGATCCTCACAGGTTCATAAACCGGTTCTTAATGATATGTGACTCAACCAAGCACCCTCGGGTGTCTGATGATGCTATCCGGTTGAGATTATTCCCTTTTGCTGTAAAGGGAGAAGCACTTAGCTGGCTGGAGAGGCAGCCTGCACGGAGCATTGCTACATGGGAGGATTTGTCTACAAAGTTCTTTGCAGAGTTCTTTTCCATGGAGAGATACAATCAAATGGTGAATGATATCACCAACTTCACTCAAACTGAGGGTGAAACATTGTGTGCAGCCTGGAACAGGTTCAAGGACTTGATGAGGAGGTGCCCTCATTATAATTTGACTGCTGGTAATCAAGTCAGAATATTTTTCAATGGCATCACACCTGAAGATAGAATGGTTTTGAATGGTGCAGCTGGTGGTACTATTAAAACCATGAGGGCGAATGAAACTCTGGAGCTGATAGAGAGGATGGCCAGGAATGAAAATCAAGGGGTATCTTCAAAGTCTAAGAAAGGTAGCCTTCATCTAGAAGGTAATGAGTCAGTTCTGGCTGAAAATAAATTGCTAGCTCAACAAATGGCTAGTTTGACTTCCAGGCTTGATAAGATGCAGATCGCGAGAGTTCAAGCTCAGTCTGTTGCCTTTGTCTGTGACTACTGTACGGACAGTCATGCTCCTAATGAATGTCCATCTCTTGCTTCTTCTGATTCACCTCAACAAATGCAGGTGAATGGTATATGGTATGACCAGCGCCCTCAGCAGCCAAATCTTCAGAGAAATCAGAATTTTTCTGGTGGTGGTAACAATTTTCAGCGGAGAGCTCAGGGAGTTGGCATGGATTTTAAATCTAATACTTATAATCAGCCTTCACAGAGTCAACAACGAGAGCCTGCTGAGTGGGAAAAAGCCTTTGCACAAATGGCCAAGACTTCTAATGAGATGGCTCAGACCACTAATACCTTTATGGAGGAGACTAGAGCCAACTACAAAAATACAAATGCTTCCATAAAGAACCTGGAGAATCAGATAGGCCAATTGGCAAAGCAAGTTTCAGAAAGAATTCCAGGTACTTTTCCTAGTAACACAGTTACAAATCCCAAGGAGGATTGTATGTTTATCACAACTAGAAGTGGAAAAGTGGTAGCAGCTCCAGAAAAGCCGAGAATAAATATGGAAGCTGAAAAGAAGCTAAAGGAGGTTAAGGAGCCAGAAAAAGAAATTAAAAAACCTGCTGAAGTGGAGAAGCCAGTTGAAAAGAAGAAGTTTGAGTTGAGTCCTGAATATGTGAGAGCCATGGCACCTTATCCTGACAGATTCAAGAAGGAGGATCAGAAGCAACAATATGGAAGGTTTCTTGATATATTCAAGAAATTGCATATCAATATCCCTTTTGCTGAAGCCTTGACTAGCATGCCAAATTATGCCAAGTTCATGAAGGATTTGTTGTCAAGAAAGCACAAGTTGCAAGAATGCCAAACGGTGACACTCACTGAGGAGTGTAGTGCTATTATTACAAAGAAGTTCCCGCCTAAGCGTCATGATCCAGGGAGCTTCAATATTTCTGTTGAAATTGGTAACAAAAAAATTGGCAGAGCATTATGTGATCTAGGGGCTAGCATTAATTTGATGCCCCTTTCTATTTGTAATTCCTTGGGGATCACCGAGTTGAAGCCTACTTTAGCATCTCTTCAACTTGCTGATAAGTCTTTGAGGAAGCCTAGTGGTATTATTGAAGATGTTCTTGTGAAGGTGGACAAGTTCATCTTTCCTGCTGATTTTGTAGTGTTGGATATGGAAGGGGGAGTTGAAATGCCTCTTTTGTTGGGTAGACCTTTCTTGGCCACTGCTCGGGCACTAATTGATGTTGAAAAGGGGAAGCTTGAGCTAAGAATGAATGATGAGACCGTTACCATCAATGTCTTTGATTCTCTAAAACAGTCTTCTCACAAAGATGATTGTTTTAGCCTTGAAGTAAAAGAAAAACAAAGTGCAGCGGATGATGCCAAGGAAGATGGTGCCATAAAGGTGGAATTGGAGGAGCTTCCTCAACCTCAGAAAAATGTCTTCTTGGCTAATAAGGAGGTGGTGATTGAAGCATTGAAGGAAGAGGAAACTGAATTGAAAAATAAAGATCCCTCTTCCCATACCAACAAAATCCCCAATGAGGATGATGACAAACATGGGAGGAAATCCAAAAGGAGGCGTCATCCTATAATGAAGAAGGTATTAAGAAAGGAGGTAGTGAAACTCTTTGATACAAGTTGGAAGAGACATCAAGAGCTGAAGTTTGACAAGAGACACCGAGACTCTATCTCTCGGAAAAATCAAAATTTCAAAGAGTTCTTAACATGGCTCCATGGTTTGGAGCAAATCTGGGAATGGTGGTCTCATACACCAAGGCAACCAGTACCACCAGACCTTCCATTTGCTGAGTCATCCCACGCTGCTGAGGGGGATGACATGGAGGGTTGAGTTTATCTCCTTGCTGATGGAGATCTTGTATATTAGTTTATTTTTCTGTTTCGTATTTTTTCTTTTTAGTTACTTTGTGTTAGTATATCTTTCTCTGATGTTTTAATGTGCGCATTATAGTTTCTTCTATATGCCACTGTTTGTTCTATTGTGCAGGTTTTTCTTCTTTCTTGTGGTTTAAGTAGATTTCATGATTGCTCGTTTGTCTAAATTTTGTGCTTGAATGATTAATGATGCCTGATGTTTTTTGGAAGTTTAGCTTGACATCATAGCTGGTGATGTTTTGTGCTTAAACACTTATTTATTCTGAGAGACCTCACTGTGATAGCATTCTAGAACTTGCTTTGTTTCTCTATTATACATGTATTGATTGATATGATAAAGGCATTTTGTTCTTGTTAGCTATTGGCCAAAAATAACCACCTGTATGAATTTTTCCATTTGCTAACCCCTTTGAGCCTGAACCTTTTTGTTCATAATTCCCGCTGATTGCTTAGCCTATATCCATATAACTTACCTTGATTGAGATTGAATTACTGATGTGTTGAAAATAAACAAAGAAATTGAGGTAAGCTCCATAGAGGTCAAATAATTAAAGGAGGGAAAATTTCATATATTCCCTTAAAAAAAAGGTAGAAAAAGAAAAGAAAAAGCAAGAAAAAGAAAAAGGATGATTGTAAAGAAAAAAATGGTTGATAGGAATTAATTCCCGAAATTCTGTGGGAATCTGAGTGGAGCAAAAAAAAAAAAATCATTGAGTTGAATATGTTAAAAATGACATAATACCAGTTTTTCAATCTCATTGTTGTTTGAGCTACTTTCCATATATTCCTACCCATTAACCCGGCCAAGTTACAACCTGTGAAGTCCTTTTGATCAATTGATGCATGTGTTTGATTCTTCAATTTTAAGAATTTTTGAGAATATGATCAAGCTTATGGTAGTGTTATTGCTGTGATGGATTGAGTGATTGTTACTCCCCCAAACACTTGAGTGCTGAGTGTTATATGTTTATCTTGGTGAGGGGTGTTCAAGTTAGACTCTGACATTTTCATGAGAATAGAAGGTATTGTTAGGAGTTCTTTGCACTGATTCAGTCATGCTTAGCATAGTGATCTCTTGATTGTCTGTGTAATATTGTGTTGGAATAATTGATTGTTTCCT